>NW_015386186.1:396436-411927 GCF_001527695.2 Protobothrops mucrosquamatus | reverse complement strand
CTGAAAAAATCCCCCGGTGGGCAATTTACCTCGTCCACCGTCCCACCCCCCTCCCTGGGACCCCTTAAGATCCGAATTAAAAACCTAACTAAAAATCCCCTTAGCCTCCGTTTTTGCCACCTCTCTTGGTTTAAAAACCCCTCCTCAAGGTGGGCCCTCGTTAACTTTGAGGGCCAAAGCTGCGCGAGCGGGGACTCTCACAAAGCATAGAGGTCAGTCGCCAGGTAACGTATTCGCATGATTAAAAGTTAAGCAAAATCAATAGGCATTGGCCACAGTCCCTTAAGCCAGCATATAATGGTATAAGCCCATATATGCTTCCTGGATAGTCAGAATAGGGAGAGCCCAAACAGAACAATATATCCAAAGTGGAAGAACATGGGTTGATGATAAAGATGGTAAAGATGGTGGCCGGAGCGACTGATTCCAGCTAAAGAGCCGTCTTTCTCTTGAAGCCGCGAAGTGGCCCCCCTGGCCCCCCTCCAGGACCGCGATTGCTTCATCCACAAGCGGAACGCAAAAACAGCCGGTCCCACAAGCAAAATGGAAGGCCAGCCAGATTGCAAAAGAGACTCCGTCACGGCCATCCCGAAACCGGCGCTCCTCCCGGCGCCCCCGGCGCCGCGAGATGTGGATACAAAAGGGCTTTGTGTTCTTTTCTTGCATTGCTTTGGTGTAAGTTGCTCTCTTGTGGACACGAATTCCTCGGATCAGTTATGAATTGTGTGAAGAAGGACTTCCTTTTTGCCTCTTCTAAGCCTTGCAGTCAGCTTCTCTGGGACTTCAGTCATATTCGGTTCTCAATCGCCTTCTGTCCAAACCATTTAAGTCTGAAGTCTTCTCACTTCAACACATCTCGTCTAGGATCCGGATTACTTTTTTTTTTCCCCTGCCTTTCGGGAATAGGGACCCGCGCAATCCTGGTTTTGCAAGCCTGCCGCTGGCTTGCAAAATTACACATGTTAATCAATTAACATGTGCAAAATTAACATGTGCAAAATTACACATGTTAATCAATTATTTTATTTTCTTTAACTATATAACAAACATTCTAGTAACTTTTGTTAACAGAAGAGAGTTTGTTTTTTTTCTCATTTTATCTAAAAGCCACTAGCAACTCTGCAGTCTACTTCCTTCTCAGTTAGTTATGCCATGAGCAAAATTTATTTCAGGATATCAGTAAGTTAAAAAGTGTGATACAAGGAAGAATAAGGTCAGCAATTATCATAATATGTAAAATCATATTAGATGGTAATTAAATTTATGATTAGGTTTCAAATAGTCTAATTCAGTCATTCTCTCTATTTGTGAATATTTCTCCATATCTGTGTATTATTGCATAAGTTTCTACTAGAAGCTCAGAATGACTTGGCAACTTTCTATCCAATTTTTGGCCATCTGACTAGATGCGTTCTGTCTAAAAATACTGACATATAGCAGTGCAATAACTATAGTTTGTGATTAAACAGGACTAGAATAGGCTAAGTACTATAAGTTATATTTTGTTAGGATACAGTACTATTCTTGGATAATGTGTGGTTTTTTATTTTTATCCATTTATGGTATATAACATATTAATTGTAATAAAATTAATGCATAGATGGCTATGCATTTTGGTTAGACATGAAATGATGGATTTAAGTCCCTTCTAGATCTTTGGCAATACAGTTCTGCACTACAGTCATTACTTATTTTTTACTCCATTCAGAATGTTGAGTTACAAATCAAGCTTCGTCTATTTTCATTTCTTTCTTGTAAGAAATAAATTGCATATTTAAAAAGCAAATAAAGCCATATAATCAGTGGTACATTATGCTACAGCATGAATTACAGATAAACCGGTACAAAACATTTTAATAGGTTCTATGGTTGTTGTTGTTGTTTCTGCGGCTTTTAATGAAAAAAAAAACAAAATTTGCAGTATATCTGTGCATGTAGATATGCACAGAAAAAAATGCAGTGTATCTGTGCATGTAAATATGTTGAGGCATTAAAAAGGAGCAGATGTAAAGCTAAAGCAATATAGGTTTTAGCCTGCAATTTAAGTGAAAGACCAATAGCAAATGGTGTAAAGTAATGAAGATCTGATAGGCATATAGCTTTTTGCAGATGGTTGGCATTGATTCTAGAATCATAGCAGCCATAAAAAAGGGTAAATTGAGTACAAACACATTATGTGTGTTTGAATTATTATTTTTTTATAAATAGAATGTCACTGTATTCATTCTTCAAATAAATATTATCAACCAGAGGGTTATAAGTGGTGACATTATGTACACTTCTGAAGAAAAAAGTGCTCTGTTTCAGATTTTCAGAATTTTTGCAATTTGCTGCCATATTTGAAGGGAGTTTCGGTGAACAAATAACATAATGTTTAGTTTCATTTAATTATTTATTCATTTAATAAATTCATTTAATTGATGAACAAAATAAATGTGCACAAATAAGTCCTTCAAACAATTCAATTAAAGATATATCTAAGACCAGTTGTATGAGTATTTTATTAAACTAACAGAGCTGGTTTGGGCCAAATCTATTCTTTACAAATTTTGATTCTCCTCATCACAGAGAGATTTTCACCTCACAAACTCTAAATGCCCATCATGCCTTCTACACAATAAATTTCTGAAGAGGGCTGTAAAAATGTTATTCAAAACAGTTTCTAATATTCGAGGACTCACCAATCCATACTGAGAGACACACTTCATCAACCATTATGAATGGAAAAGTTATGGTTTGGTAGAGTCATATTTAGGGTTAGGGTTTGGGTTAAGGTTTATTTACATACTTTAAGACCTTGATGATTTGCACTATTGAAGGAAACATGAATTCTGTTTTTTATCAGGCTAGGTGAAGCTGAAGTAATGTGGATTATATAGTTTGGCAATGATGTCAAACAGACAAGTGTAGAAAAGAATGTATGTAAAACAAAATTCAGTGTTTTGGAAAAGCAAAGACAAGGTCTATAACCTCAATAGAAATGCTATGGAGGAACTTGAAATGAAAATATAAAGCTAGAAAATCATCAAATGTTACTGAGCTGAACTAATTTGCCATGGGCAAAATTCCAATACTATGATTAAAGAGACTGATAATCAATTACAGGCAATGTGCAATGTTTGCAGTTAAAAGTGGTACAGTCAATTACTGATTCTAAAAAGACAAATACTTTTCAACACTGGCATAGTACATGTTGGATTACTTAGTTTATGAAATAAACACTAATCTTTGTTGTTGATTGTTCATTGAATCACAGCTTTTCTCTACACACACACACACACACACACACACACACAAAACCCACTTAGAGTTCTGATAATTTTTATTAGCAAAGCTGCTGGTACATTATTGATGTTACTTTAAGAAGACACAAATAAATATATTAAATTAAGCAACATAAAAACCTTAACTGGTGTTAGTGACACTATAGTAGTATGACATTTTGAAAGAGGACATTGTGTGGTTGGAGTGAGCTGCCCAGAGTTGTTTAAGATGGATAACCATACAAATCTTTTAAATAAATGAATAAACGCATGATGTTAGTCCGCTTGCTTTAATGTTTTCCCACACAGGGATATTTTACTATAGTGCCCTTTGCTAACTTACCTTCCTTCATTCCTTCCTCTGTACATTTATTCTTTCCTCTGACTTTATTGAAATATTAGTTTAGGGAAAGTACTGCTAGCTTGGTAACCATTTTATAGAATAACTAACCAGACTAACCATGCAACAAGTACAGTTCTACTGTGTTTATTTGTATGAGATATCCATTAAAAGCTAGATAGTGCCATAACAAAAAAAGTCAAATTATGTCAAAAATCAACTACCACCAAACAGTAGAAATTAGGCTTTCTCCAAGTGAGGGTTAAAATAACTCAAGATGGTTGTAGTCTCAGGTAGATAGATGGCAGAATACAGTTAACTACTTAAGTAGTTTCATTCACTTTACTACATTATAAAGATTCTAATCTAGTCATGTCATGCTGGGAACCCAGGTAGTTGCTGTGGAATTTTTGCTGGAGATCCTGACAATAACTAGGGCACTATTGGTTAGTAGCTATTATTTTTACTACCTCCAGTCATGATTTATAAATTATGTGCCTATCTATACAATGGAACACATGTCTCCAGTCTGCTAGCAATCACTTATTAGCCAACATATATTCCGATAATTGGTACACTTAGGCAGTTGAGAAGAATAACTTTCACTAGTAAAAGTATGGCTTTAGTATATCTTAAATGGAACAATATTGGCTGCTGCTTTGCTAGTATAGCACCATCTTTTTTTCAGGTAGACATTAATATATACTACTGATGAACAGCATGAAAAACTGGAATTGTTTTAAGTATCTCATGACCACAGCATCAGAAGAAACATTATTCTGGTAGCCTGCTATTTTTATAAAGATGAATGAAGGAAAGTAGATTCTCAATTGAAAATCCTGATAAATCCTCTAATTTTACTTAAAATATTAAAACTTCTTTTCCTCCCAACCCATTTATTCTGAAAAGATAGCTGTATTTTCTGTATTTCATTTTGATTATAATTGCCCTGTCCTGTCTTGTCCTATGTTGAGCTGTCCTGTTTTGTCTTGTCCTGTCCTGTTCTGTACAGCTAAGACTTCTGTTTCCATTAAATACCATGTACTCTTGGCTATTTTGGAAAAGACTTGCTAATAACTTAATAGATAGTTTACATTGTTAAGTCACACCTGCATGACCAACATTTATTCTACCTACAGAGGTGTTCTATATGCAATTTGATATACACATTTTGCTGAATATGTAATAGAACTGAAGGATAAAACTATGAAAGTACTTTTTGTATTTTCTTGCCTGGAAAAAGTTTCAGACAACTTTTAATGGGCCTGCTAATCACTGAATATTTCACCAATCTAATACCTATATCAACTATTCCAAATGCTGGTAGACAGGAATAATATAGTCATAAAGCATAATATATTGCAAAAACATCACCCAAATTATATTCCTTTGCACTCAGTTATAAATCTGTCTTCCAAATAAAAAAAGACTTGATGAAGAGTAATGGCAAAACAAGTTTTCTTTAATGGCTAATAAGTACTTTTTAAGAAAGTGTAAGGATAATCCTCTGGATGTTTTAATTGTCAGAGGTCCCAGCCACAGCCCTGAGCCCAACATTGGGTTCAAAGGACATTGGGTTCAAAGGAAAACTGATTTATTGAGGTACACTCTAGTTTGCGAGCTCAAAGCTATTGCAAAACAAAGTCAGCACTGGGAGCAACTGCCTCCCAGCAAGCTAAATAGACGGCTCCCACCTGGGCCCGCCCCTCCCACCTAAGCAGCATCTGGAGTGACGATCATGAGCATTCAGTTCACAGCAGTAGCCCTCTGCTCTCAGCAAACAGCCCTGCATAAGCACCATTCTATATCAACAAGTCAGCAGGGCTAGTTTCAAAATCCCCGCCATTTCTCCGTGCCGATCAGCTGTTTAGTGGAACACCACCCAGCTGAGTCGGCAAACCCAGAAGTTCAGCCGTCAGCCATTTTCCTGCAGAATGGCCTGGCAGCAGCCGTCTAACCACGTCGCCTCCTAGCTCCACTCCAAATGGCCTCTGGTCATCATGCAGGTACAGGGGGAAGGCTGATGCTGCTGTCATTGCTGCTGGCCCCAGTCACTGCCTCCAGTCGCCGCTGTCCAGTTGCCTCTTCCCCCTCCCGTTAGTGGCAAGCCCACAAGGGGCTTGACATTAATCATATTTTAATACATACAAGGTAAAAATAGAACATATTTATCTGAAAAGAAAGGAGTGTTCTTCTTCCCAACTAACTGTTTTTGAAGTGTGAAAGTGATTTTATATTCATAGAACAGACTAGAGTTTATTGAAAAAAAAGAAAGCTACCTCACTGATTTTTGCAGCCTGAAAAAGTGCTATTTTAACCTCTGGCAGCTGATGTTTTATTGCAGCAGTTTATAAATAAGATTGGATGGATGGATGGATGGATGGATGGATGTGTAGGAAGACAACACCCCCCTCCAGAGAAAGAAATATTTTGGGGAATATTAAAAAGGCAGAATATTATATTTCCCCAAAGGAATAATGGAGAAAATTTTAAAAGGCAGAAATCTCTCCCTCTCCCACAGCCAGAAACTCAGAAGCCAAATCTGTAGAAATGCATATTTGATAATCCCATTCAGAAAGACTGAGGCCCCCATTCATGAGCAAATACTACCTGCAGAAACTCATTTAAGACAGGATCTTTCAAAATCCCTTGGGGCAAGAGTGATAGGATTAGAACCAGCTACCCCTCACCCAAAAATCTAACACAGGGCATAGTCGTCAGCCACAGCCCCAGAAAAGCAGGGCATGACCTTTAGGACATAAGACACTGTTGTAGGTATGGAGGGCTTACAAAATACTGCTAGTCAGCTTGATAAAAAATGAACACTGACAAAAATCTAAGATATATGAAAATAACTAAAAGCATCCCTCAAAAAAAAAATCAATTCACCCTAAGCCAAAAATAATGATATATAAAGAACAATATAACATAATAATAATCAATTTAATTAGAACTAGAGTTATTTTAAATATTACTGTCACTTTGCCAGCTTTGATTATAGCCCTATAAATACTCTGCCTCTAATAGCACAGACTCAGCATTTTTGTATTTTAGAATTATTTCACTACATTATTCTGAATGAAAAAGTAAAATCTTATCTATCAATTGATCTATTGATTGTCAATCTATATCTTAATTATACCTCCATGCAAACTCCAAATGAAACCAGTCATAGAGATTTTTGCTTCAATAAATAGGCATAAGACATATATATCTGTATAACTACAAAACATTGCCAGGGCTCAAATTGGCAACTGAAGACTGATACTCTAGAGCAGGGTTTTTCAACCAGTGGTACGGGTACCACTTATGGTACATTGGTACCTGGCAGGTGGTATGTGACCATCCTAGAAAAGTGGCAGCAAGGGAGGGGAATGAGCTGCACCGGTGGCAGCACCGCACAAGCCTGAGCGAGAGATGGCTGTAGCTGCAGGGCTGTCAGAGGTCAACAGAAGCGCCAGGATCAGTGCCACTTTCCAGCTGATCGGTGCTTCTTTGGGGCTGTCAGGGCTGAGTGAAAGTGCCAGGATCAGCGCCAGGCTCCAGCTGGAGCTTGGCGCTGATCCTGGTGCTTCTGCTGAGCCCTGAAGAAGCACCAATCAGCTGGAAAGCCGCACTGATCCTGAGGCTTCTGCTGAGCCCAGAAGAAGCGCCGATCAGCTGGAATGTTGCAGCATCTCCAGGGTCTTGTGATTTACATTCAGATGCTTGGCAACTGATTCATATTTATGATGGTCAGTGTCCCAGGGTCATGTGAAGTGACCAAAACCTGCTGCAACCACCCAGCAGACGGGGGGAATAAAAACCAAACATCCCCCACCCCACCCCCGCTGCCAATCCTCAACAGAAATGCTCACAACAATGAAAACCTTGGACAGGAGGAAGAGCGCTGCCAGGCGCTGTCTTGCTCAGCTGTGGCTTGGGGGACACTTTTTTCAGTGCCATTATAACTTCAAACAGTCAGTAAGCGAACTGTTGTAAGTCGAGGACTACCAGTACTTTATCACTTTTTTCCCTTTTTTTTTTTTTTTGGTCATCAAGTTTTTGACACCTTACTAGGCGACTGGTGGTACTCGATTGTTGCCATTTCCTAAAAGTGGTACAATGGGTGAAAAGATTGAAAAGCCCTGCTCTAGAGAAACTCTGAACTGCATTGTATTTGTATATTGGGGTGTACTTAAGACAGATAGATTTTTCTTTTCCATCAGTCTCATTTTGTAAGAAAATCCTTGACCAAACAAAATATAGCATTTTATAAAATTAAGTTTAGACAATATATTGGAAGACAAGATGGCATCAATAGCACCTACTGGTCAACTAGGGCAAAGAATGGCAACAATTCTTAGCCAGAGCAATTATTAAAAGAACATAAGAGTTATGTTTTCTAAAAAAAAAATAATTAGACCACTAGATCATATATGGAAGGCCAAGATGAAGTCAGTCAAAACAGATAAAACATGTTCCTGAAGGTACTGAAAGATACAGATTCTGGGTCAACATCAAGTGAAGTCACAAATCATTTCATTTTTTACACTGAAGGATGACTACAACAGGGAATTAGTGAATTGCATGGTTTTAATTAAATAGTAATTAAGATGGGCTAATGTAAAAAAGTAAAAGATGGATGATCTAAATTATCAAGAATATTTTCCCCTTTTACATAATTGCTTTAATATGTTGTGTATACCTACTTAGGATTAATTTCCATAAATTTCAATAAAACTTGCTCCCAGGTCAGAATAGCCACTTATATATGAAATTTGAATCATGGAAGCTATTTTTTCCAGGCCTATAAGAAATGTAGCAAATACTTTCCTCTTAGAATTGCATCTCCAATGGAAGAATACCAAATATGAATGATTTCCAAGCATCAATTTAATTATCAGCAATAATAATAATAATAATAATATATTATTATTATTATTATTATTATTATTATTATTATTATTATTATTATTATTATTATTATTATTATTATTAGTTGGAAGGGACCTTGGAGGTCATCGGGTCCAACCCCCTGCTCAGGCAGGAACCCTACACCGTTTCAGACAAATGGCTGTCCAGTCTCTTCTTAAAAACTTCCAGTGTTGGAGCATTCACCGCTTCTGAAGGCAGGTTGTTCCATTGGTTAATTGTTCTAACTGTCAGGAAGTTTTTCCTTAGTTCTAAGTTGCTTCTCTCCTTGATCAGTTTCCATCCATTGCTTCTCGTCCTGCCTTCAGGTGCCTTGGAGAATAGCTTGATTCCCTCTTCTTTGTGGCAGCCCCTGAGATATTGGAATACTGCTATCATGTCCCCCCTCGTCCTTCTCTTCGTTAAACTAGACATACCCAATTCCAGCAACCATTCCTTATATGTTTTAGCCTCCAGTCCCCTACTCATCTTTGTTGCTCTTCTCTGTACTCTTTCTAGAGTCTCAGCATCTTTTTTACATTGTGGTAACCAAAACTGGATGCAGTATTCCAAGTGTGGCCTTACTAAGGCATTGTAAAGTGGTATTAATACTTCATGTGATCTTGATTCTATCCCTCTGTTAATGCAGCCCAGCACTGTGTTGGCTTTTTTGGCAGCTGCAGCACACTGCTGGCTCATATTTAAATGATTGTCCACTAGGACTCTGAGATCCCTCTCACAGTTACTACTATTGAGCAAGGTACCCCTATACTATACCTGTACATTTGGTTTTTCTTGCCTAAATGTAGAAACTTACTTTTTTCACCATTGAATTTCATTTTGTTAGATAGCGCCCAGTGTTCAAGTCTGTCCAGGTCCTCCTATATCTTAAGCCTGTCTTCTGGAGTGTTGGCTATTCCTGCCAGCTTGGTGTCATCCGCAAATTTGATGAGTTCCCCATCTATCCCCTCGTCCAAATCATTGATGAAGATCTTGAAGAGCACTGGGCCCAGAACAGAGCCCTGGGGCACCCCATTATACACTTCCCTCCATGTAGATGCGGTTCCATTGAGTACCACACGCTGAGTACGGCCGGTCAGCCAGCTACGAATCCATCTGGTGGTGATGCTGTCTAATCCACATTTTTCTATCTTATCAAGTAGTAGGTTTTGATCTACTTTATCAAATGCCTTACTGAAGTCCAAGTAAATTATATCCACAACATTCCTCTGATCCACTAATTTAGACACTTGGTCAAAGAATGCAATAAGGTTTGTCTGACATGATCTGTTTTTGAGAAACCCATGTTGGCTTTTAGTAATGACTTTGCTTGCCTCTAGGTGTTCGCTGATTCGTTGTTTGATTATCTTTTCCAGAATCTTCCCAGGTATTGAGGTCAGGCTGATAGGTCTGTAATTTCCTGGGTCCATTTTTTTCCCTTTTTTGAAGATGGGAATTACATCAGCTCTTTTCCAGTCCTCTGGTAGTTCCCCAGTGCTCCAAGATCTTTGAAAAATATAGTTCAATTGCTTTTGTATTATATACCCTACATTCTGATCACAAACAAAACAGATTTTTTTTTTAAAAAAGGCTAATGGTTTGAGCTAGTGAAGCTCATTAGACCTATGAAGAAATATCTTCACCAACTTGAAAGTTAGTCAGATCTTATATGCAGTAATGTAAAGGTGTAAATCCTTATTATCTAGGCAACTCTTTCTAAAGTCATAAGTATTTATTCTTATGAAAATGTCACCAGTCAATCTAGAATTGTCAAAGAGAGACTCTCTCTCTCTCTCTCTCTCTCTCTCTCTCTCTCTCTCTCTCTCTCTCTCTCTCTTTCTCTGTCTCTGTCTCTCTCTGCAAATGGCAGAGGAGGCTGGGAGCTGCAGGGGAAGGCTCAAAGAGCCACATGCAGCTCTGGAGCTGCAGGTGGCCGACCTGTGACCTAGAGCCTTGTATAAATAGCTGTGCAGCAGCCTTTAGGGCTGCTTCTGTTCTGAGTTAATAAACTTGTTGCTGTTTCAACACTGCCTCATTCAATGCCTAAAGAACCGAAGATATAACAAGGAGTATGCAATAGTATCCCCTATCTGAAATTTTTTTTTCAAATATTCTGGTTTAGGTCAGAATCACATACTTTTATGCAGACAATATGCTGTTTATTGGGACTGTGCAGAGCATTCAAAAGAAATACATTGAAAAGCATTTTAACACAAAGAAAAATATTTTTTCTGAAAGAGATATATATCTGTGACCTATGGAAGATTCTATAGCTGCTTTGAAAGCTTACTCCACTAATACGAGCATTCATACATGCAGACAATGCTTTGTTCCAATGAACCGCTGTGATTTTGTATGCACACATAGATAGATAGCAAGAAATAGCCCCTGAAGCAGCTATAAGAAGCAAAAGACACAATTCTTTTAGTGCTTTGAAGCAGGTGCTTCACTCAGGTTGTCACAGTTTTTGATGCACCTATTCTGGATGTACAGTTGTAGTATTTAGTCTAGATTCCTTTTTATAGTTGTATAGTTAGCTGTATAACTATGACAATTCTTACTTATCTTTTTTTTTTTTTGCTCTTAAAACTAGGTGTCTCCTGCTTCACAGGAAAGAAAAACAGAGGGGATTAAAATAACATTTAACTAGCTACAGATCTGAAACTCAGCTGTGGCTGTGCTTTATTATTCATTAAGACTAGAAACAGGCCCAACCTCATTAGAGATTCAGATCCAATTTTGCTATCTAAGATATTGGCTCAAGGTAATCTTTGCAAATCTTTTAGTTGCCTTGACTTTGCAAGGTAACTTTAGTCCCTCATGGCTAGTTGAAATAAAGTCTGATTTAAGGCTCTGTGGATTTCCACACAATATCTGGTCTAAATTAGTTATAAGAAATAAAAGAGCCATACTTTTAAAATATCTGTATAAATAAGCTATTGGAATTAAAAGAATGATTCTCAATCTAGGTTTACAAACTTTAATCCAAAAATCTGTAATTTAAATACAGTATGCCAGAGACTCCATTTGCAGTGGTTAAACACCTTGTTGACATTTTTGTCAATCTAGGAAAGACCTTTTATATTATCTAGATTCAATTTCTTACTTTCAGTATTTCTGAAAAGGAGATTTAACTGATACCTGTAAAAGATTGTTTAGCTCATCTATTTGAGAAAAAATTAAATCAATAGCAAATATCCTTCTTTGGTGCTCCTTTTATTTAAATTGGTGTAAAGACTGAATTATATTTTTTTAAGAACTTGAGACAGCAAAATAGATGCTGATCTTAGTGTTCTTCTATTTCCTTATTCCAGATTTTGGAGATGACCTCCAAAATACTAGCTAAATTTTGTCTGAATATCCTTGTTATTTTATAGGTTTTTTTCCCCATTTGCAAGGTCATGGTTTTTCTGGGTAGAATTGTAAAACTATTGTTTTTCCAATTTAAATAACAGTCAATTATAGTTATAAAGGAATATTAACTTATTCATGTCTATCTTCTTAGAGGTATTATTTAAGTAACCTAACATTTTAGTCATTATTAAATTAAAATTAAAATATTTTGCTGCTGTTTTAGTAATTTATGCAATATTTTTGTTAATTTAGTAAATTAGTTATATATTTGTAGATTTTTTTTCAATAAAGTTCTGTTTTATCTTTACAGTATTCTATTATTATAGTTGATGGCCAAAACTGAATACAATTTTAAGACATTTAAAATAAAAAAGAAACCAAGTAATTGAAAGAAATGAATGCTTTTTGATTCCTCCTTAGTTTGGCTAACAGGCTTCTACTTTCAAGGAAAGAGCAGAACTAAAGAACAGCAACCCATGGTCTATGATCAAGTCCATGAAAAGATTTCCTTCAGCAAGTTGCTGAGACTGGGCAAAAAAAGATTTTAGTTCAAAGGGAATTGAGGCAGAAGCAGAGGCTCTAGAGAAATGTATACATTTTAGAGTTGATTTGATCACAGAACTTGGTTTCTCAGTTTTTAATAGCACTTTATTCTATGTGTGGCCTCCTTTTTTATTCAAATCACTTCACATGGAAAACTCTTAAGAGAAAAGAGATAAAAGAAAGTTAACTGCAAGGCAGAGATGAGAAAAATCTTATTGATGGCTGTCTTCATTACCCCAAAATAATGATGAGTAGTGCAGATCATAAAATATATGAAAATAAAAGTGGAATTATGAGTATCATCTTGCATAGAGTAATGCAATGCAAAATTTGCCACAGACTTCATTGGAGCCAGTTTATCCAAAGATCATGTTTTTGCCTTGTAGTTGATTGCATTGGCTCAGTTTATATCATCTGAACAACACTGATACAGTATACTTTAAAACGCAAGACAACAATGTATAGAACATCTTGAGTTAATCTGTAGACTACTTCAAATATTCTTCATCCAAACACCACACATTATTGTGTGATGAATAGCAAGGATATTCAAACAAATTTTAGCTGCTATTTTGGAGGTCATCTCAAATTTTGGGATAAGAGAACAGGGGAAGAATAAAATTAACATGTGTTTTGCCACCTCAAGTTCTTAAAAAATATATAATTTGATCTTTACACCAATTTAAATAAAAGAAGCAGCTTTTAAAATATCAGTGGTGTTCAATTTTCTTTTTATTTCTCCAACTTTTTCAAAGTATTGGCCAAGCAGAGAATGCTGAACTGTCAGGCTCAAGTAACCAGATACAGGAGTTCAGTTCAAACCATTAAATATTTATTGCATGGTATCTGTATACAATAATCTGATTTATTAACGGTCAAGTCAAATTGGCACTAGATAAAAGTCAACAGAATTCACAGTGGACTGGACTTAGGTCTCTTGTGGCTATGTAAGGTTTCCAAACTGATGATGCATTTGACCCCATCTTTGGGCTCTGTCTGGTCATCTCCTACATGAACTTGTTGATACACGTGTGGATTATTTGCAATTTGGGAATCCATGTACTAAAATAACATAATTTATATTGTCTTAATTGCTTGTCAAGAATATATGTCCAGTATACTTCTTGATCTCTCTTCCAGTATTGGATTAGAAGATTGCTAATATGTGTTGTTTGTTGACATCTGATTTACTTATTTACTTTTATGGAGGTGCAATTTGATCATTTTCTATTACATAAATAGTGTAAATATCCAGAAATTTTTATTTTTATTATTTTTAACTAAATTAAACAGTTGTGGTCACTACGTTTCCTGCATAATAAATCATAATATATTTTATTTCTGATAGCTTCATTTGCTAGTTTTCATTGAAAAAAACAATTGTTATTGCTACTTGTCTGAAATGCCTTTTTTTTTTGTCTTGTAACTGATCCATCCTAGATTTCATGAATCTCCTCTAGGATTTACAATTCATACCCATTTGCTTTTCACTGATAATTATACTCTTCCTTTGGTTCAGCTAAAATAAAATTTTCTATTCAATTTATCTTTAAATATATCTTTAAATTATAATAAAAGTTGTGAAATCAATATTATAAAATAATATTACTTGACTTGAGATAGAAAGCCTAATTCTTAGGAAGAGATTTTGTACTATTTGTTTTTCCTTGATAATATTGATTTTTATAAGTGTGACTCCATTCCGTTCCTGGGTTAAATTGATTTTGGTTCTGCTTATTTTTGGGAGAATTGTAGCTGCCATTAACCTTGGGTCAGAATAAACTTAGGTATGAATACATAAGTAAAAGAGAAAATTATCTGATGATGCAATAAGGCTTTCTTTGTGTTGGTCTTTAATCCTTGATTTTTTTTTCAGTACAGAGTGACTTATTGTTTCCTTACATATTTCAGCTATGTAATTATCACAATGCTTGGTCAATATCTGCAAAAAGTTTAGTTAAACTGAGGCAGGTTTATAGAGACTCCAAATTTGTCATGGCTTCATGACCACAGAACTACAGCTACCTGTCTATAATATTTTTTGTATTTCATTGGAGAATTTTAGAAGTCTTTGCCAGAATGATACCTTACAATTATTAAGATTAATAGTTCGTTTATATATTCAGATTGACTGGATAGCATTGAGGATGTTTTAATTCTGATTCACTGATATTTGGCCAATAGGCTATTTGGTTCAGTTCACTTCAATACAACCAATTTGTTTTACAAATCTCAGACCTGTAATTATTTTCACTAATTGTTAGTGTTTCAATATAAATTAATATGGCCAGTCATAGATTTGAAGATCTCCTCCAAAATGGGGTGGTGGTATTTTCCTGTGTATCAGGATACTGTTTCATACCTGATGTTACCAATGTGACAATATTTTGAATCTCATTACAATAGGCTCAGGGGTACGTACTCATATATCTGATCAGCTCACTCCTGATATATAAGGAATATATATTTATCATTTATCAATTATAGGAAGGTATAAAGCGCACCTACTTATACCCAGTCACTGGGAAGAAACTTTCACCTGACCTATCATGCTTCTTATCAAAAACACTTTTCTGATATATGCCAACTCAATTAGCACTGTCCAGTTCTTCTACAGTGAATGCAATTGTCTATTTTGCACTCCAATTGTCTATTTTGCACTGTGGCAAATGTACTTATTCCCCTGGTCACTGGTCACTGCCATCTTTTGTTTTTTAAATAACTTCACTAGTGAAACACTGAGAAAGTAAAGTTAAAAAGTATTCACTAATAGGATAGTGAAATAATGACCTGTATTTTTTAAAAAAAGTT
This sequence comes from Protobothrops mucrosquamatus, assembly GCF_001527695.2. Taxonomy (NCBI): domain Eukaryota; kingdom Metazoa; phylum Chordata; class Lepidosauria; order Squamata; family Viperidae; genus Protobothrops; species Protobothrops mucrosquamatus. Next base: position 396,723 of record NW_015386186.1, on the reverse strand, counting down.
GAAACTGATCAAAGTTCTGTTACTTTCCCCTCATAGCCCAAGTGACAGGAGAAATTATAAAACTGTAATGTAACCCTCCCCTTTCTCTCCATCTCTTTTTCATACTTTTCTCTCTTCATCAATAACACTAAGTCATTCACAAAATGTGACAAGGTTGGACCATGTAATTGTCATAGGTACAAGGAATTTTGTCTACAAGGTCTTGGAAAAGTATTCCAATTTTTATTTATTTTTTTATTTATTTATTTACATATTTTGAGCTTCCCAACTCCAAAATAACTCAATAG
>NW_015386186.1:369710-396336 GCF_001527695.2 Protobothrops mucrosquamatus | reverse complement strand
CGGCGGAAGGAAGGGAGATCAGGGATCACCCTGATCTCTGGGGGCAGTTCATTCCAGAGGGTGGGGGCTCCCACAGAGAAGGCCCTCCCCCTTGGGGTCGCCAGCCGGCACTGTCTGGCTGACGGCACCCTGAGGAGACCCACTCTGTGAGAGCGTACAGGTCGGTGGGGCGTAATCTGTGGCAGGATTTACATTTATTTATTCATTTATTTACAAATTACATCTAGGGGAGCTAAAAGATTCCATTAAATCTCCTCTAAAGCAGAATCTGAAATGGGCCAAACATGCCTTTTAGCATCAATATAAAATATGTGGAGCTGCTAATTTAATTCCTGTTAGTTCTTTGTCATTCAGGCTGGTGAAGATCTCTTGGGAGGTAACAGTATGCTTGGATTCATGTGGTGTTGTTGGCCTCTTTCAAAGAGGTGGTAGTTCTGTCAGCCCTAAAGCAAGCAATGGTGCAATCCATTTTTAGCAGATTAATGTCAGACTAACTATTCTAGAAAATTTTATTCAGCCTCTGACTTCCCTTTCGTAGAGACGGTTATGGAAAAGGGGATCATGATTCAGCAGCAGAAGGTCCTAGAAGAAATGGATTATCTGGACTCTTTTCGGTTGGTTTCAGGTTGTGAAATACCATGGGGACTGAATTGGTCTGACTTTTCAATGGCTTCTCAATAGCTTTTGATATCATTGGTCATGGTATTCTTCTGGATCAACTATGGAAATAAGAGTGGGAGGCATGGCATTAACCAGCTTGATTTATGGCTAGTTTCAGTCAGTATTAGTGGAAAAGAGAAAGTTCCAGTCTGAAGCCAGTTGGCATGGTTCCGACAGACAGAGACGAATAAAGCAGAACTCCGAGGCTTGGAAATTCCTCAAAGAACATGGGATTCTATAGGGTTTGACTCTCTCACCTTTTCTTTTTAATGAGGCTGCTAAGTGAAATCATTGGTTAAGTGACAGGATTCATCAGTATGCAGATTTTACTTAATTGCATATTTTGATTTTTGGTTGGCTGTTATGCTACCAAAATCTTGCTGTAATGTCTGACCTCTTACTGTAATCAAGATATCTCTTTAATCATTTATGCTTTGATCTCACAAGTAGTCTACTGCAATGTTTTCTACACAGAGCTGCTCTTGAACACTGCTACCCTATAGCTAATCCATAATGCAGCAGCCCAAGCCAAGATAGGCAGATTTCACTATACCCATGTAATACTTCTGATCTATACTAGTTACCATTAGTTTCTAGGTTGAATTAAAATACTGGTTACTACTTATAATATCCTGCCATGTGCAAGGAGACAGAAGTGACTTGCTTTGGATCCTATTAATTAGCCAAAATTATCTAGAGGGCCCAGTAAGAGACCCTACTCTGCCAGCCTTTGTTTAACACCTAACTTACCTTATTATAAGCAAGCTTTAAAGTATACATCACCTAACAAGCATTGTGTTAGGATGTCCAGTGGGCCTTTATAGGTTGAAGGTGATGTAGGAAATTTTATGTTTGTTTGTTTTCATTTACTTCTTCAGGGAAATTGTGTTTTATTTCCCCCTTTTTATTTTTTAATTTGAGTAGCTTGGAAATTTTATGACTACCATCTCTGCAATAGAATAGATGCAAGAATAGACTATCATATTTAAGATGGTTTTTCCTATATATATTCTATATGTTCAGCTTCCTTGGTTATATTTAGTTTAGATGTAAACCATGATCTATTCTAAATTATCTCTGCTACCTAAAACAGAGTGCATTAAGAATGATATCATAATCTCCATATTTTGTAGAATGAACAGATGTTCAACAGAGACTTCTAACATTAGGCCCAGTTTCTCTCTCATATTTATCTACTACAGTATATGAGTATACCATCCAGTTAGAGACACTATCTCTGAATACATTTCAGCAAGAAATAGTATGATCATTACAAAATATGAATAAAAATTTTCATATTTTAAGATGACCAATATCCTGTGAACAGAGAAAATTAATTCCAAAATTATACTGCTACATGTAGCTTGTTTCATGATAATCTGATCTTGGGCATTTTTATAGTTTTCATGGCAGACTTAAATCTCCTAATATTTCTGGAAATAGCAAGTTTACCATGGGCACCTCTATTTCTGAAATACCTCAATATTAAATCTGAAAACATTATCAACTGAAATAGTAAGTCTATTGACAATAGAAATGGCAATACATCAACAAAATCTCTATTTGTCTCAAATATTTGTGTTGCAAATCTAAAAATAAAAATTCCTGAAAGAGGTAAACAATTATCTCTGAAAGAGATAAATAGTTCTTATCATGCAACTCTACCATCCTGATCACCTGTTCTATTGCTAAATCAATTACTCAGAAGAATACATCTGAGAGAATCACTCTTCATTTTGCCAAACCATGATTCACATTGCAAACTAGTAAAATCATGAATAAAGAAAACATTATTGGTAACTGATCCAATATTTAAAAGACATATAATTAGTTTCTAGGCAAATTATTTTAAAAAGCCAATGAAAAGGGAAGAAATTGGGTAGCCTTCACCCTCATATTATCCTTTTAACTCTTTTATACAAGATTTCCATTGGTATGATACCTGTTAGAATTGGCCTGTGACTATCAGCCTATCATGTACATCAGGGGTGTCAAACTGCCGGCCCACGGGTTGGACACGTCACGGCGAAACTGCACCCACCCCATTGCCAGCAATGGGGAAAAAGTTCCGATATGTCACGTGACATCACGTGATGTCACGAGTTTGACATGTCGGATCTACATCAGGGCTAGAGAAATCACTTCACCTATCTTTTAAGTGTCCTGAGATGACAGATATAGGATTATTTTTATTCATACATAGACGATGCAGTAGAGACTATGCCTGTTCCCACTTCATCATTTGCTATGCTATGAAACTAAAAAATTGGAGATAATCTAAATAATATTTATTTATTTATTTACTTGATTTGATTTCTAAAGCTGCCCATCTCCACAAGTGATTGTTGTTGGTGTACATCATAAAAATAAGAACAATTAAAACAAAAGAAATATGTATGTCACCAAGTAAAACTGTTATTGTAGATGTTAACATAGCAATGGAATGGGGTCCTAAACATCCCATGTCTAGTACAAACCAAGTCTTCACAGCCTTTCAAAAACCCAACAAAACTGAGGTCATCCCAGTATCAGAATATTCCACAGAGCAGGGCTACAGCATAGAAGGCATATCTCCAGGTTCCCACCAGCTAACATTTGATGGCTGATATGATTCATAACATGCCCAACCTGCCTGCCTGAATTGGTTGGGTAGAAACAACTGGAAGAACAACCCAACTGTTATAAACCCATCTTGGTAGGAACACATTGTTCTCTGTTCATTTTTGGTTTTTCTTGATGCTGTGTTAAATAGCCAGCTTCTGATGCAGCCCATCAAGAAGGGCAAGGCTTTCTCCTCATAAGTAAACTGGTTGACCTTCTCTGCTCCTGCCTTTTCTCTGCCCTACGTTCTTGGATCAGGTGCAGCAGGCACTTCCTGCTCTTCCTCATTACTGACTGGCTCCAGCTGCATGCTTTCTCCACCTGAAGCCTCTGGGCTGTCCTACTGCAGCTGTATTTGAGCCAAATCCCTCTCAGATGGCTGCTTGGAGCCATTAAGCAACTCCCCTCCAGACATGCCTGGGACTGGTTCATCTTTCTCCAAGCTGACCTCTGGAAAGATAGCTCCAGAGGGAGTCATCACACATGTGTACTTTTAAAATATTTATTATATTGGGTTTTTTTCCCAAATGGGATTGCTGAAATTGTGCACAATATTCCAGTTGCAGCCTTTTTCACTGGGTGACTCTATTTTTTCCTCACTTCACTTTATCCAAAGTTTAGAAAAAATTTTTGTCAAAACTTTTAAGATATAAGATAAATGACCACCTGTTGGGCATTGTGTAACATTCTTGAACTGAGAAGGAAATTGAAGTAAATGATCAATAAAGTTCCTTCCATCTCACACATTCTACCATTCTATGACTTTTTTAGCTGATACATTCTTTTGATTGCAAAAAGGTTGTCTCCCAAGGAAGGGTTAATTATTAATAAAAATACTATTTTATAATTTCTTATAGCCCTTCCCAAACTTGGTTCTGAGGAATTTAAATTTTCCCAAAGAAGATCTGAACTATTCAGGCTGCAAGGAAAAGAAAGGAAAACAAATTAATTGAACAAATTAAATATTGTTTTTATGTATTGTTAGGAATCAAGATAATTGTTTGAAAAGACTGGATGGTTTTATATATTACAGTAACTACAATGAAGGTTTTCTTTTTTTACTAGATCTACTTATTATTGACAGTAGCTTTTAATGTTCTTGATGTTTTGTGTGTTTGCGTGTTATTTTAAACCCAGAGCAGGATGGAGCTGATTAAATGGCTGATATGAGTGTGTGTTGTTGCCAGGATGGGGTGGGTGGGTTATTATTTTATTATTTTTTATTAGTAGTATTTCTTTTATATTGCGTTTTTATTTTTTGTAAGCTGCCTTGAATTGCGGTGAGCAAGTAGGCAGCAATGTAAATTTTCTAAAATTTCAACAACAATAACAACAACAACAAAACAACAATAATAAATCAAGACATAAATTAAGTCAGATTAATGTTATTATACACAAAAATGTTAGGTCCTGACTGCTAATTCTTTAGTGTTGGCTTTCATAGCATCAAGTTCTTTTCAAGAACCTAGCATGTTATAATGTATTGACATATTATGATTCATTACACAGTCAGCAATGTTCAGATTGGGTTTGGCATTTTATCCATCTATCAAGTCCTGGTAGGTTAACGTTGATGTACGATGATATTAAAGGTATCATTGTGTTGTAAACTGTTCCAAGTAAAGCTGCCTTTTGCAATTAATGGCATATTATTATTGTAATTGTTACTTCTTTAAAAACAAAACAAAACTTCCATAAAACGTAACAAAATTTAAATAAACTTAAACACAAATCTTATAGAAAATAATATCAGATATCATATGTATCTTCATAAGAACACATGCTACAGAATGATTTCACTCATTTATAATGTTTACTACTCTTTAAATAAATAATGAAAAAGTCAGCATAAGCTGAAATTGCCTCAAATTATACATTGGCATGTCCTGCTAGTTAATTAGTGCATAAAATTATCTTGACCTATCCCTCCCTGTCTCATTTTGCAGCAATTGTTTTTAAAGTACAATATTTATAGCTTGTAGAAAGAGCCAGTTTCCAAAGCATATACAAACATTTCTAGAAATCAACAAACAAGTGAGAGTATTTAATTACTCTTCTGCTGGGAAATGTAGTTGAGAATATGTAAACATGGGCATGCAAAAGGAAAAAGAGAAGAAAACCATTTTCTCTGAAAAGAAAGGAGAAAAATAGAAATTCAAGTGAAAATTATTCCCAGTAATAATACACCCACTTTATTATTGTCTAATGGGTGAGAGTGGGACATCATATAGTCATGAAATACACAATTAAATGATGCCTTGATTGTATAAAATTATTATTAAACACAATAGATTGAAGAATTAGTCAGCTCAGCGATATCAAGTTTTAACTTAGGAAGTTCAGGCTTTCATTTAGGAATAAGTAATAAACACTGATAACTATTTTACATAATTCCTCCATACTTTAACTGTTCCAAATCTTTGTTTATAAATAATTCTAAACTGGGAGACTGGCTCCAACAGTTTGCAGGAACAACATCAGAGCTCTCTGTCCAGAAGAGCAGGGGTCTCCAACCTTGGCAACTTTAAGACTTGTGGATTTCAACTCCCAAAATTGCTGGCTGAGAAATTCTGGGAGTTGAAGTCCACAAGTCTTAAAGTTGCCAAGGTTGAGACCCCTGCAGAAGAGTGCAATGCTAGGAACAGCTAAGAGACAGCAGAACTTTCAAACTTCCAGGCCTCTGGTAAATGACCCAAGACTGAAGAAGAAAGTTTGTAACTCTGAGAGAGAGAGAGAGAGAGAGAGAGAGAGAGAGAGAGAGAGAGAGAGAGAGAGAGAGAGAGAGAGAGAGAGAGAGAGAGAGAGAGAGAGAGAATTACTGCAGTATTTATTTTAAATGTCTGGTCAGTTGGTATCAAGCAGTTGCAAGCTGTTGAGAGACAGAGAATCTGTCACAGCACTCAGAAGCCAGTTCTGGCATCATATGCGAAATCTGAACTGCAAATGTCATAGGACATGTCTTACTTTCTCTAAATTTGCATTCTGTCATATCTATACTTCACCAGTAGGGAAATAAAATTTAATTTCTGTAAATGGAAGAATAATGCAAGCAATTCCAAATTTAGAACTGAAAAAAATATATTTTGGGAATTTATTACAGACAATGCAACACAAAACTATGCCTGTTTGATTTGGAGGTAAATCCTACTATAGTTAAAGGGACTTAATACCAGATAAGTTTGTAAATACTTTATAGAATAGCACCTAGTTCACATATAGTCTACATTGTACAGAAGGCTTCTGATGAAATGTTATTATAAAATACAGTGTTTAAATTAAATCAATTATCTACAGATTAATAGCTATTGATATTTTTATTTATGGGCAAAAATAAAAAAACTTTCTGAGTCACCTTTTGGTCCAGAAAGCCCTAAAGTGACTTACCATTCAAAACTGGGAACAATGTATAAATCATTACAAGATGTATTAAGTTCTACTTTGAAAGAACTGTGTAATGAAATACTCCTGGAGGCTAAAATACCAAATACATGGACTGAAGCCAACATTACTTTAATACCCAAAGAAGACTCTGATTTAACGCAAATAAAAAACTATAGACCAATATTGCTATTAAATGTAGACTATAAAATTTTCGCCTCAATAATAGCAGAAAGACTAAAGAAAATTTTGATTGAATTTATACATATAGACCAAAATGGTTTTCTACCTAAAAAACAGATAAAAAATAATTTAAGAATGATTCTTGTTGTGATAGTACTATGAAATTCATCCAGGGAAACAGATGGCTTTAATATTTCTTGATGCAGAGAAAGTGTTTGACAATGTAAACTGGCAATTTATGTTTCAGCATCTTGTGGAAATGGACTTTGGAGAAAACTTTATAAATGTAATTAAAACAATTTATTGTAAACAAATAGACAAAAATAATTGTAAATAGAGATTTCACAGAAAATATTAATATTAAAAAAGGCACAAGACAGGGATGCCCACTATCTCCATTACTATTTATATGAACACTGGAAGTATTGAATAGAAACATCAGACAAGATATAAAAATTAAAGAACTGGAAATGAAAGATGAAAAATATAAACTATGGTACATGCATTTGCAGATGACTTGGTTTTTATATTGGAAGATCCATTGGAAACAAGCACTAAACTTATGAAGAAAATAGAAAAATTTGGAGAAGTGGCAGGGTTGAAAATAAACAGAGAAAAGACTAAAGTGCTGACAAAGAATCTAACAGAAAAACAAAAAAAATATCTAACAAAAAAACCGAGTCTTCAAATAGTTAAAAAAGTCAAATACTTGGGAATTTATCTAACAGCAAGATGTGTAACAATAAAAGAAGATAACTATGTAAGACTGCTAAAACAAATAAAATTGGACCTAGAAAAGTGGAAAAACCTACAACTTTCAATGCTGGGGAGAATAGCAACAGTGAAAATGAATATGTTACCAAAAATACTCTTTTTATTTCAAACAATTCCTGTAAGGCTGGGAAAATACTTTTTTTGATGAACTGAATAAAACAATACTAAAATTTATCTGGCAAGGAAAAAAAGCTAGAATTAGACTGAAAATGCTACAAGAAGCGAAAGAAAGTGGAGGATTTGGACTGCCAGACTGGACGTTATACTACCAAGCATCTATTTTAACATGGCTTAAAGAATGGATAATGCTTAGAGATAAAAGACTATTATACCTAGAGGGTATGACCTACAAATTGGTTGTCATGCCTTTCTGTGATATGGGAAGAATAAAACACAGAGATACTTTCAAAACCACTTTATAAGAAATGCACTTCTTTCAGAATGGGAAAAATAAAAGCAAAATTTTATATTAAGATACCTTGATGGCTTTCAACAATGGAAGCTTTCGCTTACCCAAATTCAATTAATTACAACAAAGTTGTGACTTATAAAGATATTTTGGACAATGAAAGAAAATTGAAAGACAGACAAGACCTACAAGAACAAGGTATTGATCTATCATGGTGGCCATATTTGCAAATTCAAATGATATATGAAAAAGATGTTAGAACAATGGGATTCTATAAGGAACAGACAGAATTTGATCAGATACTGTTAAAAACAGATGAAAAGCTAATTAAGAAACTCTATAAATTTCTGTTAAACTTAAAGATGGAGGAAAAACAAGTTAAAGAAAGAATAATAATATAGGCAAAGAACTTTGGATATAATATAGAATTAGAAGACTGGCAAAAGTTATGGGAAAGAAATGTAAAATTAACTAAAGCAGTCGCATATAAAGAAAACTTATATAAAATATTTTACAGATGGCATATGACACGTGAGATTAGCAAAAATGTTTAAAAATACTCCAAACAAGTGTTGGAAATGCAAACAAAGACCAGGTACTTACTACCATATTTGGTGGACATGCCCCAAAGCAAAAATATTTGGGGTAAAAATACATTTATGGTTGGAGAAAATGACTAAAACACAAATAGACTTTAAACCAAAATTATTTTTGATAGGAATAATAGGAGCAAATTATGAGAAAGATTGTATATATTTAATTTTATACATACTAACTGCAGCAAGAATTGTATTTGCCCAACATTGGAAAAATGAAAATTTACTAACTGAAGAAGAAATTTTTTGCAGAAATGGACAGATTGACTTTAAAGATAAAAGAGAAAGAAGACTCAGTGTATTTTAGAATATGGGATAATTTCTATCAATGGCTAGAAACATGAGTTAGAGAGAAAGGAATATGATATGTAACCTTGAATATATATTAATAATAAGAAGACTATTGTTTATGATAATTAATTATTATCTATTATTTCTTGTTAAATACATGAGCCCAGACATTATGCTGTTTGCTAAATATTGAGAATGTTATTTGGAAAAACCCTAATCCCAACCTGAACCCAAATCCCCATCCCAACCCCAATCCCTCCCCATCCCTAACTCTGTAAAAACTGGGAATAATGAAATTAACAAATATCAAACAGGATAAAATGAAAAAGTAAGCAATATAAAAAGGAGGGGAAAAGAAAAAAAATATTTTGAATTCACTTAAATGTATTGTGGAACAAGACCCAGATACTTCTTCTCTTTCTTATCACCCGGTTCAGCTTCTAATTTCATAAAACATATAGTTTCACCCCAGCCATTTACCTTTTGTAATGAAGGACCTGAGAATTCCTACTTGTAATTTTATATTTGCTTGTCCTGAAATTGGTATAAATCTATCATTATGAATTATACTAATTGAAACCAGTCAAACAATTAGACAAGGCTGAATGTCTGGTAGATTGTTGGGTTCTAGAATTATAACCACTCAGCTAAAGCTGACGATTCATTTTAAAATCTGTGAAAAATTCATCAAAGCAGAAATAGGGTGGGTGATGATTCATTAAGTCATTTACCATACCAAAATGCTCCACTGAGCAGCATTTTGAGATGCAGCTTTCAAATGATAAGATTGCCATATGCTGCATATTTAAAAATGCAGCTGCTCTTTCTGCTGTGTCACCAAGTGACTTTGGGCAGCTCTATGAGAATCAGTTTTTTCTCCATTCCCTTTTGCATACGTGAATATTGAAATGTTAATCTCTGAAGCAATAGGAATCTAATAATGTCCCTTCTATATTACTTTGCCTCCCTGCCTGCCTATATTATAATTATTTCTCTTTTCTGGTTTCCACAACATGTTATGAATGCTTTGGTTTCTTAACTGCTCATAATAATAAATGTTATTTTGCCACATTTTTAAATGAACACTATTGTAAAAACACACACACATTATACAAATGAACTTTAGCCCAAGTGTCATCAATTCATGGATAGATTAAAGGTACAGGATCCAATAAAGCTGTGCAAAGCATTCAAATGTGAAACACCTGTTTGTGATAGATCATTTTATCTGTGTTGGAAACTTGTCTAACACTGTTAGACAATGTAACACAATACTAACAAAGAAGAAAAATAACATCTCTCAAAAGAAACCAGCATGGCTGCGTAAAGAACTCACTGATAAATTGAAAGACAAAAAGGACAAGTATAAAAAGTAGAAAGAGGGGCACATAAAAAAGGCAGAATATCAGCAAATAGCCTGAGCCTGCAAAGATGAAGTGAGGAAAGCCAAGGCTTAAAATGAACTAAAGCTTGCAACAAAAGTAAAAAATAACAAAAAAAAGCTTCTTTCAACATGTAAAAAACAAGAAAAAAGTGAAGGAAATGATTGGTTCACTAGTGGGAGATAGTGACAAGAAGGTGACAAGCAACAGGGAAAAAGAAGAACTATTTAACTCATTTTTTGCATCCATCTTTACACAAAGGGAAAAAAAACAGTCCAATCTATCAAAAATAGTATCGTAAAAAACAGATTAGAAAGTTAAGATAGGCAAGAAAATGGTAAGTGAGCACCTGTCCACCCTAGAGGAGTTCAAATTATCAGGACCAGATGGATTACACCCCAAGGTTCTGAAAGAACTGGCAGATGTGATCTCAGAACCACTGAACTATATCTTTCAAAGATCCTGGAGCACTGGGGAACTACCAGAGGACTGGAAAAGAGCTGATGTAGCTCCCATCTTCAAAAAAGGAAAAAAAAATGGATCCAGGAAACTACAGACTTATCAACCTGACCTCAATACCTGGGAACATTCTGGAAAAGATAATCAAGCAACAAATAAGTTGGAAAAGAGCAGAAGTAGTTCCCATCTTCAAAAAAGAAAAAAAATGGATCCAGAGAACTCAATACCTGGGAAGATCTTGGAAAAGATAATCAAGCAATGAATCAATGAACACCTCCTAGAGGCAAACAAAGTCATTACCAAAAGCCAACATGGATTTGTCAAAAACAGATCATGCCAGACAAATCTTATTGCATTCTTTGACCAGGTGACAAAATTAGTGGACCAGAGGAAAGCTGTGGATATAATTTACTTGGACTTCAATAAGGCATTTGATAAAGTAGATCACAACCTACTACTTGATAAGATAGAAAAATGTGGGTTAGACAGCATCACCACCAGATGGATTCGTAGCTGGCTGACCGGCAGTACTCAGCTTATGTCCTCAATGGAACTGCATCTACATGGAGGGAAGTGTGTAGTGGGATGCCCCAGGGTTCTATTCTCAGCCTAGTGCTCTTCAACATCTTCATCAATGGTTTGGATGAGGGATAGATGGGGAACTCATCAAATTTGCCAAGCTGGCAGGAATAGACAACACTCCAGAAGATAGGCTTAAGATACAGAAGGATCTTGACAGACTTGAATATTGGGCACTATCTTACAAAATGAAATTCAATGGTGAACAAAGTAAGTTTCTACATTTAGGCAAGAAAAGCCAAATGCACAGGTATAGCGTAGGTGGTACCTTGCTCAATAGTAGTAACTGTGAAAGGGATCTCGGAGTCCTAGTGGGCAATCACTTAAATATGAGCTAGCAGTGTGCTACAGCTGCCAAAAAAAGCCAACACAGTGCTAGGCTGCATTAACAGAGGGATAGAATCAAGATCACATGACATGTTAATACCACCTTACAATGCCTTGGTAAGGCCACACTTCGAATACTGCATCCAGTTTTGGTCACCACGATGTAAAAAAGATGTTGAGACTCTAGAAAGAGTACAGAGAAGAGCAACAAAGATGATTATGGGACTGCAGGCTAAAACATATAAGGAACGGTTGCTGGAATTGGGTATGTCTAGTTTCATGAAGAGAAGGATGAGGGGTGACATGATAGCAGTGTTCCAATATCTCGGGGCTGCCACATCGAAGAGGGAATTAAGCTATTCTCCAAAGCACCTGAAGGCAGGACAAGAAGCAATGGATGGAAACTAACCAAAGAGAGAAGCAACCTAGAACTAAGGAGAAATTTCCTGACAGTTATAACAATTAATTAGTGGAACAACCTGCCTCCAGAAGCTGTGAATGCTCCAACACTGGAGGTTTTAAAGAAGAAACTGTACAGACATTTGTCTGAAATGGTATACGGTTTCCTGCTTGAGCAGGGGGTTGGACTAGATGATCTCCAATGTCCCTTCCAACTTTATTATTACTATTATTATTGTCTACACATACATGCATATGTAAAGGAAAAGCCATTGTTGGTAATGCCAACAAAAGAAAGTGGCTCTACATGTGCAATGTTTTCATTCTTCTCACTCTTTTTCTCTGCTTTTCATTATGATGTCCATCCCTTGTTTTCTTTCTATGATAACATTTGTTCATAACAGTTCTAATATTTTCTCTTGGATGGAGTGAATCTCTCGGTTTCTTTGGCCAAGTTTTCCTGTTTTACATATATTGTAACATTTCATTTTAGAAATATTACGATTGGACAATATGAACATCCTATGGGCGGAGGCCATTAGAATCTTTTGTTTAACTAAGCAAGCTTTTGCATGGAAAGAGCTGGTTTTGCTTCTTCAGTTCCAAGATGGTGTATTCAATAAAGTTTTACCTTATGGGACTCAATTGCCTTGAAGAATTCTTTTGTTGGGTCCACTAGTGAGATTGTTGACACTTCAGGACTGACCTGAAGATTATGTGTACTTCTGGCTATCTAAGGTCAGCTGAGACTGAGAATCATTATTTGAAAAACAAAACAGAAAAAAAGTTAAATGACCACCTGTATTATTACAAAAAACAGGCTTAGACAAGCCTAACAACCAAAAAAAAAACAATAAAAGTAGAAACTTAAAAGACAAAAAAGTCATCAATACCCCCTCAGTAACCCCTCAAAAAAATGCTGGACTCACTTCCCATCCCCACCCAATCCCTGAAATAAGTGCTGGTCTTAGCCTTCCAGATGACAAGAAGGATAGGGTCCTTTCATATCAGGGAGAAGGCTGTTCTGTAGGAAAGGTCAGACAACAACATTTAATACAGGGAATTTGTTAGAGATTTATTCCCTATCATTAATGATTTTCCTTGAGAAGTTTTTTTTCTTTTTTATGACCCTGTATTCCCTTTTATCATGGTGGAACTGGGGCAACTGAATGGCGCTGGACATTTACTGGCCAGATACCCTTCCTAATGCCTATGCAGAGTACACAGCAGATGTTTCTCTTTGCATCCTGATAGAGAAACATCTGTCACTGCCTAGCACTGAATTCTCAACCTTCTAAGTGGAAGCAAGTGTCTTCACCTCTAGGCCACTGTGCCGCTTCCTTGAGAACTATAATGCAGAGTTTTTCATTGTTTTTTGCACTTCTCTTTTTCCACACTACTCTTTATGCCACTTAGAACTTCAAAGTAAGGAATGCTATCAAGAAAAGGGGAAAAATGGAATATTTGTAACCCATGATGCTCAATGAAAAACATCAATTTACTCATTGAACTATACAAGGAAAGAGTAAACAGAAACCCACAACTGTGCAAGAGATCATATATTCCATGTTAAAAAAAAATCCAAGTACTCTATAATTATTTTGAATAGTAGCAACCCAAGTTAAATAGCATTAATAGATGTCAATTTCCAGTAAAGAAGATGAAAAATAAGCAAACAGATTTTGTTTGGAGCTAGAGTTTTTTGTAAAATGAAATAGTTGTCTCAGAAAGTAGTGAGTAGTCCTCATTCATCCACTGCCTTGTTTAATGACCACAGTTCTACAGACCACTACAGTTACTACAGTAATTAAAAAAGAAAGTTTGCAATCCATACTTTCATTTATGGCCTTCACAGGTCTATTGGACAAAGGACAACTAAAGTATTGTTGTGGTTTACCTTAGCGAACACTTCTCATAATGATCAAGTTGCCAATCCCAATTGTGGTACCTCCATATGGCTACCTGTATATCTACTACTTTGTTTTAAACTTGCCCACACCACTGATCATCTGCCCAAAGTCTATAGCAGGAGGAATATTCTTCCGATTGGAATAGCCATGTCAGAAAAATTCAAAAAGGATCCCACTTGCAGTAAGGTGATTTACACTTGCAGTAGCTAAATGGAACATCTGAAAAACATCTACCTATAAGAATTATGTCCAATACAATATGAAGAAAAAAAACAGAGCCCTCTAGCAATCAAGTCTTGGTTCAGGCACAAAACATTCAAGTGAACTGTTTTATGCACAGAGTGATTTGTATACAAAATAGTATGCAATCTAAGGACTGACAAAGCCAATCAATGCCTTATTGGGTTTTAGCCAGAGAATAACACAAAAAAGTGGATCAGATTTTTTGATGAGTGGAATTGATTAAAACAGCATCAAATACATAATAAAAGGGAACACTACCTTCCTAAGGTCAGCATTTTTAATTCTTTTTTCTTTTCATTCTTTTAATGTTTTCTAAACTGGTCTTTTTCAGAAATATTTTTTTTGCAACTTCATAATAATAATTAGTAATCCCTAAACACCTTAAAAGTACCAAACTAAGAAAGGCCATCTTACCTAACCAGCAAAATTAAAAACATGAATATGGTATTCATATTGTTATAAGTGAATTACTTGTGCTAATGCAATACATTTATATTTTTTACAGATAATAATTTTAAATGAAAAAGAAATCTATTTCACCCATTTTCTTAATAAGAGTTTTATTAGCTACCAATGCCTTCATGCCTTGGAGAAAGAACCTTTATAAAATCTTTTGATTATAGCTCTTTGCAATTTTTTGTTTTAATTCTGCTTAAGGCCTATAAAAAGCAGAATGTGCATTAAGACAGCATAAAGTATGATTATGACAGACTAAGCTTCCTTGGAAGAGCAGGAATTTAAGTCAATAATGAATCATATGCAAATTCATTTATCTGATGGAATTTTATAAATAAGTTTGAAATAATAATATGATATCAACCTATTTTATAATCTTTAGAGCTTAGATGGTTAGTACTTGTAAAGTTTTAACACAACCTAAGTTGGTTGAGTATAACTATATGAGAAACATCCTAAAATAGTCTTAAACATGCATTTACTCCTTAAATATCTTGTTTTGCTTTTCAACTTGTTCAAGTTGAAGGACCATACAAATTATTTAAACAAGCAATAAAAATTAGGGGAAGAAAGCAAACTATTAAAAGATGCTCCAAATTACTTTATTGAAATCTACATAGTTCTCGCTTCTTTGGTCTTGCCAACTGTGGGGCTTGCCAAAAGCAGAATAATCCACAAAATTAACAAGTTGATAAACTGCTGATGGTGAGTAGCAAGATAATGAACTGTGGTGTAAGTCCCACTACTTTTATATATGTATCAACATTACATGCAGTGCTTTTTTTGTAAAAAAAAAAAAAAAAAAAAAAAANTTTTTTTGAAAAAAAAAAAAAAAAAAAAAAGTGCCAGAACTCACACATATCATACAACCCGCCTTGCCTACCCTACAAGGTTCCATCCAAAAAAGGTGCCGGAACTCTGTTCTATGACAAAAAAAGCCCTGATTACATGCATATTCAAAACCTACAATGTTTGCATCATCATAACCCCTTTTGCTCATAATGACTCCCCATCCTCTCATATGGACACTCTGTAGTGATCTACATCCATACTGTATATGGATGCATTTAGAGGATATTTACTTTTACACTTATTCACACCCATCCAGTGCCAATCTTATCTCTTCCTATTTTATTACAAATATTTGTTAAGTATCGTCTTCACGCTCCATAGAACTTATTTTATGTTTCATCTGATGTAGCCAAATTTTACTTTTGTGTACACAGCCAATGTTTTTCTCAACTATTACTTATTCTTCTCAACATCCATTACCTTTTCACAGAGGCATATACATTTTTTCCATCCATTTCTCATCTTTAGTAAGTATTCTGCAAGGTAATATCTGTATATTGTTACTATGGGTAACTTGAAATGGTTCACTTTAAACCATTTGCTTATTATTTTTTCCTCTAAATCAAGAAACAAAAAGTAAGTCTTTCTTCCTCTCTCACTCTATGTGTCAGTGTGCACGTGCACGTGCACCTGTTTGTGTATTTATTTTTCAGTTACTGTAAAGAGTAAGAATCACACTTAAAACTTTCATTGAAACATGTCAAGTTTATTATGTTCCACCAGAACAAAGCTCAAAGGGGTGAGAGTGTTTTGTTTTGATCATGAAACAAAACTTTCAGACTGCATGTGTTTTATTTATAGTTTGAAACACTAAAAATCAATTTCAGGGTTAAAACATTCTATTTGAAGGCTGTTTGTTGTGACTGGAACACTTGAACATTATTGTTCAATATGGCGAATCTTTGTTCTAAGGTCAGAACAAAACAGTATATTCTTTCCAGTGGCAAAACACATTTTTCTGTAACACATTTCATTTCAACAAAAATTGCTATTTGAAATTGCTGTTATAATGTTTTAAATCATACTACAGTATAGGTAGTCCTCAACCTATGACCATAATTAAGCCCACAATTTGGGTCGTAAATTGTAGCTGCTATAAAGCAAGTAATCATGTGACCGTCACTGATTTTACATTAGGTTTTGCAGTGGTTGTTAAGATAATATGGAAGCGGTAACGCAAACACCATTGTCATTAAATGAACTCATTTTTCACAATGGGGCACTTTGTGCGGGGGGGAGTAAACACTGATTTATGGAAAAAAAATGTAAAATATTGCGGTCATATGATTGTGGAATGCTGCAAATGGCTGTAAATATGAGCCAGTTGCCATGTGCTCAAAATGAAGTCATGTAATCATGGAGGGAATGGATGTGGAAACTTTGAATTTGGATTGTAAGCTGTTTTTTCAAGATCCATCGCAAAGAGTCACTAAGCAATCTGTCGAAAATTGATTTTACATTATTTCATTGTAATAATGTTTATTTAATATGACAAAATATTATTAACAGTTTACAAATAAATAATATGTATAGCCATACCTATACTGTATATTTTTATAATGCTACTGCAAAGTTTGATGAAAGATAAAAATGACCTATGAAGAACAATTGTGCCAGCTAACTAGCGAACTTCAATTATTAATTGGAAGGGCCTTATAGGTGAAATAAAGGAGGTTTTTTTTTCTTATAATCTGTAGAGCTTCATTAAATTTGGGCAGATTTTCCTTCCACATAGATTGGGTATGCAAGTTACAAGTTCATTCAGTTATACATATGTTTTCTTAAGTGAACAACTAATATTGTATTCAGTGTGACTCTCGAGGGCTTTGAAACATCAAGCAAACTACAGTATGCATATTAACAGAAAATTTTAAATTACACGGCTACTTAAGAACCTGCTGTTTTTTGATTAAGTAAATAGTTATGGCACCACTTCTGCTGACCGCGGAACATGGAAACAAGTACTAATTTTCTTTTCCTTTCTTTTTTGAAAGACAAATCTTATTGCTTGTAGCTATTTGCCCTATAGGATCCCAGCATAAAGAAATGTAAATTGATGTCCAACTGTTTTATTATGTAAGCTATGAAAACTAATAATTTCATATTTGAGATTAAAGTAAAATAATTACTACAGTTATTTATGCTGAAAAGCTCTTTCTCATCCAATTTGTAAAGGAATTTTATTATTTTTATATATTATTTTTATTATTATTATTGTTGTTATTATCATCATCACCATCATCATCATAATCATCATTATATTAAAAATCAAAACATTTAAGAAATCAGAATGAAGCTAGTGCTATTTTCAGGTCAGAAGAGAAAAGGTGATATCCTGAGAGCACCAAAAATCCATGGTGAATTTAGGACTGCTAATGCTTCAAACAACAACAACAACAACAACAAATCTTCCCAAATCAGACTAAGCACATTTAGTCATTTTAATTACAATGCCTAGATGTAATGTCTACTTTCACTAATATCATGTAGGCTCAAAAAGACTCATTTTAAAGGAAAGAGATATTATACTGTAATTCTGCGGCATAGCCTTTTCTGTTTTATTGTTGAACATTGCTTGATTTATTAAAAAATACAACCTGTTTCTAGCTCATGTTTTTTTTAACTATAGTTTGGAATTTATAAATGGTTAAATCTAGAACTATTTGCATTACAAATTAGAAAGAAAGTACAAATTTCTAGCTGGAAAGAGTAGAAATAAAAAATAAATGTGTTTAAAGTATTTTCCATCAAACAATATATCTTCCATTCTCAGGTCTAAAAACTAAAACAAAGAGATGAATTGGTAGGAATCAACTGGGGATTTTTTGGGCATGGGACAAAATATTGGTTCAAAATACCAATTTTCTCTAAAATATTTGAAAGCTGTTTACTTTTGTCCCTGAAGAAATGTTATGTGTTTATGTTCATGCAAACAGAAATCTGCTGACAACTAGATATGGTCTAGTTGCAAACCTCTTCTGAATGCTTTGCACAGCCCTAATGTTCAGCTTTTTTAAATAAATAGTACACAATAGATAGTACACCTTATATAGTATCACTGCAAGCAAAAGATATTAAACAATAGCAATAAGAGCCATAAGGTGTATAAATGCTATTTGATGTTTTTTATCTTATCTATTTTGAATCTCACAATTGAAGGGGTATTTGAAAAAAAAGGATCTGTGTACCATAAAACCCATGTACCATAAGGCTCAGATGAGAATCAAAATACATATTCTACAATACTGTTGCTCCAGTGAATTTGAAATATTCCCATACATCTTTTTTATTATTATGTAAATGAAAGCTTTATGGTTAAAACTGTTATTCATATATTCACCATCAAAAGAGAAATAAATGTATAGTCTGTTTTCCACAGGGTTGTTCTATGGTATTACTTTAGGATCATATCAAATGCAAAGCATGATCTGTATTTTAATTAAATTCAGTATAAATAGCGTATATGTTTTATCATACTTCAGGAATATGAAAACATAATTTGACCCTACTGAGGAAAAAAAAATCTTAGCTTTGAAGTGAAAGTGAAAAATTTTCATTTAGCATAGAAAAATGTGAGGAATCTGTAGTTTCAAAATGTTTGTTTAAAATATGTACAGAAAATTCAGCAGTACAAAACTTTTAGGCAGCAAAATTCAATGCAAATAATATCACTAAATATTTGTTGCATATGCATAGTGATCTTTTGAAGGAGCTTTCAATCAATGCACCTTCTTATATGCATCAATACAATAAAGGAGAAAGTTGTTTCTCCAGTCTTCTATGTCTATGTTCTAAAGTTGAATATTTCAATTTAAAGTAGAAAAATGTAGCAAATCTTAGCTATTTTTATTTCATTTACCAGCTATTATTTTTCTTTAGAAAGCCAGATTCAAATTATCCAAAGTAATTTAAGTAAATAATATCTTTTAGTTAAATTAGGTTCAATATGATTATGCTATTGTTTATGGACAATAAATCTATAAGATATAGGAATGCCCAAGATGGCATGCCCAAGATGGCAGATCGACTACGGCTCGCTCCGTAGTATACGGACCCGGCAAGTGGGTATGGGGGTGTTTTGGGGGTGCCTCGGGGGGCCTGCGGCGATGGGCGGGTGGGTGATCCCCCGCTCGGACCCGTTTTAGCCCGCCCAGCCCGTTTTTGGCCCGCCCTCGACCCGTTTCGGCTCGTCTTCAGCCTGGGCCCGTTTCCAGCTTGGGCCCAGCTTGGGCGACTGTAGCTGGAAGGACTCGGCTTGTTCGATCGCGGCTGGGAGGACCCGGCCGCAGCTGGGAGGACTCGGGCGGCTTGGAAGGACTCGGGCGGCCGGGAAGAACTCTGGCCAGGAAGATCTCGGGCGGCCTGGTGGTGGAGGCCTGGCCTTGACTTCGTTATTCGGCTCCCCGGCCCGGGCGTTGGCCTGCTTCGGTTAGTCGGGCGGCCTGGCGTTCGGCCCGTTTTCGGCCCGACTCTGCGGCTTGGAAGGACCCGGGCGGCCTGGAAGAACTTTGGCGGCCTGGCGGTGGAGGCTTGGCTTCGGCCCCGTTATTTGGCTCCTTGGCCCTGGCGCTGGCCTGCTCCGGTTGGTCGGGCGGCCTAGGTGTTGGTTGGGCGGCCTGGCGTTGGCCCTGTTTCAGTCGAGCGGCCTGGCGGCGGAGGCCCCAGTTCCGGCCCTGCTCTCCCCCGGCCCTGGCTTTTCAGCGGAGGGCCTGGTATGGCCCAGAGGACCCAGATGTCGACCTTGTCTTCGGCCGTTGGAGGCCCTGGTGAGGACTGGAGGGCACAGAAGAACGTGGCCCCGGCTTTGTCTCTGGCCGGTGGAGGACCCAGTATGGCCTGGAGGATCCTGGCTTCGGCCCCGTTCCAGCCGATGGAGGACCTGGTGTGGCCGGGACTGAAAATTCTTTTCCCCCCCCCNTTCAACATCACCATGCTTAAAGCAAAAGGAGGAGGGAGTCAAAAACATCAAGAGTTTTGATTTTGGTACTCACCCATTCATATGTTACAACTTGATTGGCTCTTTCCTGAAATGGATTGAAGCCAATGCCCTGAATATACTTGCTATTGGTAGCCTCCCCAATAGTAGATGGCAGAGCATTGCTCTCTGTTTTCACTTTAATGCCTTGTGACTGGCAGCGTGAATTGGTACTAGCTGTGCCCAGGTCATCCACATCCAGATCCTGCTCATTTGCCAAATTTTCTTTTTGCAATGCTTCATATAGCACATCAGGGTGATTCCATATCTGAGAGAGGATGGCAAATTACTTGGCAATTATTATCAAATACTTAAATTATTATTTGTTATTACTTCTAGGAGTTTTTCATTCATGAGACTGGTGACTATTTTCTTTACCTACAGTTATGGTTGCCTCACTGAACAGGGGGAGCATAAACAGCAGCAAGTTTACCAAATTTCAGAGGGACAGCCAAATTAGTCTCTTGTAGCAAAAGCAACAAAGAGGTGTGTGGCCAGTCTTTCAAATAAACATATAAGGGCTGAGGAAACATAGTAAGGCTTTATGTAAGAAAAGCCTACGAGTCGGAAAAGTTTAATTTGAAAAATTATTATGATTAAAAATGCAGATAATCTTTTCATCTCATTAATACTGTGTCCAGGCCCCAGTTCCGGCCCTGCTCTCCCCCGGCCCTGGCTTTTCAGCGGAGGGCCTGGTATGGCCCAGAGGACCCAGATGTCGACCTTGTCTTCGGCCGTTGGAGGCCCTGGTGAGGACTGGAGGGCACAGAAGAACGTGGCCCCGGCTTTGTCTCTGGCCGGTGGAGGACCCAGTATGGCCTGGAGGATCCTGGCTTCGGCCCCGTTCCAGCCGATGGAGGACCTGGTGTGGCCGGGACTGAAAATTCTTTCCCCCCCCCCTTCTTTTTTGATCTCCCACAGCCGGACTTACGACTTAATCTACGTACCCTAGGACGGTCCTGTTGGCCCTGCGCGACTCACCCCTCGCGCAGGCCTGGCCCAATAAGATCTCAAGGGCCCACCTCGAGGATGGGGTTTGGAACCCCGAGAGGTGGCATGCAGCGGGTGCAAATAGAAAATTACTTANCTCCGAGACCGCCTTCTGCCACAGATTCCCTCTCACAGACCGGTACGCTCCCACAGAGCGGGCCTCCTCAGGGTGCCGTCGGCCAAGCAATGTCGGCTGGCGACCCCCAGGGGGAGGGCCTTCTCTGTGGGTGCCCCCACCCTCTGGAACGAACTACCCCCCGAGATCCGGACAATTCCGGATCTCCTAGCTTTCCACCGCGCCCTCAAGACATGGCTTTTTCAGCAAGCGGGTCTGGCCTAGGGAGAATTTTAAATAGGGACTATCTTAATTATTATCTTAACATGACACAGCGGTAAATATTTGTTTTTAATTGGTTTTTATTGGGGATAGTGCTTTGTACTGTTTTAATATGCTGTGAGCCGCCCTGAGTCCTGTGGGGAGAAGGGCGGCATATAAGTCTAATAAATAATAATAATAATAATAAAGAATCATGTAAACATGTTATTATTTTTTTCCAGTGTCAGATGGACTAGTGTGTTCATGTGAAATTTCCCCAGTTGTTTGACATGACTTTGGTATAGAGTCCAGTACACATATCCATATAGCAGAGAAGGGATAACCACATATCTGCAGAGTTTCAGCTTTGTGGAGATAGAGATGTTTTGTTGATTGAAAACTATTAATATGCAGCTGCCTCAGTGCCAGACTGGCTTTGTTCATCCTGGAATCAATTTCTTTGTCCCAAGTTCTATCACTTGAGATGATGCTTCCCAAATACTTGAAGCAGTTTACATTTGTCAGCTGGGTGTTGTCAAGAGTGATTTTTGGTTTTACGAATATGGTATTTGATAAGTACTTGTTCAGGCCAAAGTTCATAGCAATGTCTGAGAATTTGTTCAGCACCAACTGTAGATCACTGGCTTAGTGCAGCAGGACACACAGTCATCAGCAAAGAGGGAGTCTTGAATGACTGTATGGAGGAACGTGATCTATACATTCAAGCAATGAAGGTCAATGAAAGAGCCATCCAATTGGTGCCTGATGTACCATGCAAGCAAACAACAGATTGAATAGAACTAGGACTAGCACACAGCCCTGTTTTATCACACTGGAAATAGCAAATGCAGCTGATGTATTCCTATTGTAAAGAACCTGTCCTGTCATTCTGTTATGGAATAGCTGAACCAACTTCACAAATTTCCTTGGGAATCCATAATATCTCAGCATGATCTAAAAAACCTGCCTGTTTACAGTGTCAAATGACCTTGTCAGGTCAATGAAGACAGAACAAAGATGCTTTTTTTTTTTAACTCAATGCACTTTTCCTAGACTTGCCTCAGAGCAAATATTATGTCTGCTGTACTCTGTTCTGACCAAAAGCTGCACTTTTCCTCTGAGGTGTTCCTTTCTGAAACAGTGACAGATCTGTTGAGGAGAATGCAAGGAAATAGAAGAACAGCCATGAAT
Organism: Protobothrops mucrosquamatus; assembly: GCF_001527695.2. Taxonomy (NCBI): domain Eukaryota; kingdom Metazoa; phylum Chordata; class Lepidosauria; order Squamata; family Viperidae; genus Protobothrops; species Protobothrops mucrosquamatus. The sequence goes on along the minus strand of NW_015386186.1, from coordinate 373,365 downwards.
TACTGTACCATATGGAGAGATAGATGGCAATTAAATTAAATCAATAAAAAATACTTCTGTAGTTTCCATAGTTTGATTTATTTCCCTTATTTTTATAAAGAGTCATAATGAGGGCATTGTGGAAGTTATTGGGTATCTCTCCTGTGGAACAAATGTCTTGAAGATGTCTTTGAATACCTGTAAGGCATTTGGGTCTAGTGCTTTGTAGAACTTAGTAGGAATGCCATACTGCCCTGTTGCTTCATTTGAGTCTGTCTGAAGATGGTTTTCTTGATCTCATAGGTAGAGGGAATCAGATCTAAGACATCCAAGACTGGCACCTGAGGAATCTGCTCTAAAACATCATGATCAATTCTGGACAGCCTATTGAGTAGGTTGGAAAATTCTTCAGCCCAATCCTTCCTGGTTTTTGAACAGAGTCGACCCTAAACTGACTTTTGGAGCTGAAGTATTCTCTAGTGGCATGCATGCCTGGGTAGTGTTCTACCTGCTCAGCTTCCTTTCCACCATTCCTCCTCCATTTCTCACAGCACCATCCCTTGGATTGCAGGTCCTTGGAGACAAATAATGTTCTTCATCAGAGCAGTTTTGATTGGAAAACCTATCCTGTGAGCCCTGTTGTCAGTCTGATGTTTCTCTTTCCAAAGTAATATATATTCACTCACTGCTTCTTATACTGAACTCTCATCCACTAGTGTGGTCTCACTGTGTATGTCAATGTCAATGCTATAATGGCAAAGTATGACTACTCTGAGTGCTTTTCATCTGCCAGGCCTTAACACAGCGGTTCTCAACCTATGGGTCGCGACCCCATTTGGGGTCGATCGACCATTTCACGGGGGTCGCCAAGCAAGGCTGTCTGCCATTTTTTTTCCCTTTTCCGGCGGGTGCCTTACCTCCCTTGGGCTGGGCCAGCTGTGGTCGGCCTGCTCCGTCTCTGCCGCTTGCCAGCTACGCCTCGGCCGGCGCAGGGGGCGGAACCACGCATGTGCGGCGCTCCCGGGCAGGGAAAGTCCTTGACTTATGACCGGTTGGGTAGTCCTTAACTTACGACCAGCTTAGTCCTCGACTTACGACCAGTTTAGTCCTCGACTTACAACCAGTTTAGTCCTTGACTTACGACCGGTTGGGGGTCGCAGCATTAAAAAGGTTGAGAACCACTGCCTTAACACCATGTCTCTATCCAGCAAGGTGCACCCATTCCAGGCTCCCAAAATGAGTTTTCATTGATTTGTTTGTTTGTTTTATGGTTGAGCACTAAGTAGGTGATCTGCCAGCTTTGTTATGAGGCAAGCAATGTTTAGGGTACATTCTCTAATTCTTTCCTCCTGCCAGGGTGAGGAATGCTGCAATAGGGTAGATTTAGTTTGATATGTTATGTTACGTTATGTTACGTTGTGTTACGTTACATTACACTACATTTTATAATTATTTGTTTTTATTTTAAGTATTTCATATTTATCTGTTTATAACTCAATTAGTCACCTAGGATCACAATATGTTAATTACAGTGTGTTATAAATTAAATAAACAAACAAGAAAAAAGACCAAAACCCAGTGTGTAATCATAGCAAAAATTAAAGTGGCTTTCATTTGTATTTTATCAAAATAAAATATTATTGGTATAATTGCTGCCTAGTCATGTACAGTATTTAATATTTTCCCCTTCTGTCACATTAACATTGTAATTTGTTAGCAGTTGTGTTTCCCTGGGGCTTTTCAGTCAAGACTTTTAGAAGATGCCTGTTACCCTCTGGCCCCAAGTTATAAATCTTTATTCTAGGTACTTATTACAAAGATGTAGTTATCAATATTATTTAAACTAAAAAAAATATTTTTAGTTATCTATACCAGGGTAAAAGCTTACATATGAAGTTGGTGCTAAATACATTTACAACAAAATTACATCTAAATCTGAATCTTCACAAAATATATTAGAAGCTTTTATGCTAAGCTTGCAGTGCGCTTATATTGGTATCTAGAAAATGAATTCTTGTTGATACTTAAGAAGGTCAAGACCCCTTTTTAATACTAATTGGACTCAGAAAGTATAGATCCTTTTTTTCTGGCCAGTTATGAAATTTACACCAAACTCTGCTAATCTCTTTTAATGGCTAAAGTGCTTCCAATCTTTTCAATTTAGAATTAAAATCTACATATTGAACTCTTAAAGGAGAAAGTAGGAAATGGACTATTGGTGATAGCATCAACTATAATGATTTTTTTATACAATGAAAAGTAAACCTATAGAGGTTAAATGCCTAGTGAAAGATAAAACCAGCTTACAAATTTTCAGGTCAGTGCTGAGATACTTTTTTTTATGACCCAGTAAAATTATTTTGTCTCTAAAACACAGCTAAACATCAGTGTTCTGAAAGCTTAAATGAAAATATATACTACTGAATGCAGTAAGATTTACTTCTCAATTGATATGCATAGAATTGCACTGGAGATATAATATAGGAATTACCTCATACTTGAACACATTAAACTAGAATAGCTAACAGGAAATAAGATGTCACATTATTTATACATATACATAAGTAGCTGCAGGACCCCAATTGATTAATAAAGGCAATTTTTCTTACAAGTGCTCTTTAAATAAATATATCTACTTGACCTACAAATAGCTGGAAGGATAATAAGGTTATAAGTGATGATGCAACTCATTAGGCAACAGGTAAATCACTCCATACAGTAGATAGTGCTGAGTTAGGAAGAAACAAATAAAGTTGATATTGAGAAGTTATTTACTTAACCATTTTCAGAAATGATGGCCTCAAATTGTCTTTCTGAGAAAGACAGAAACTATTTGCTGTTGTAGTGGAAATGATATTTTTTTCTTGCCTTTAACAACAAATCAATTTTCTCCTAGTGTTTTCTCTGTTAGTGTTTTAATATGATGTAAAGATGCTGTGCCAAATGTATTTAAATTAAGCTTGGTTCTTGTGTAATCCCAAAGTAGAATCACCAAATTTGGCTGCTATTAGTGGACAGCCATTAACTGTCAAAAGTTACACAGAAAATACTAAAATACCTATATTAGTAGGCCTAGCAAAGACCTGTGTCCTCCTCAAAATGTCTACTTAATAATAAAAGTAAACACATTGAAACTTACAAAAAAAAAAAAAAGAAATCACAGAGCTTCCTTTCTTCAGGGTCATTTCTTAAACATCCATTCACCAACCAAAATCTCAGTTTATAAGAGTTGAAATCCAATTTATTTGTACAGAATTAAATTGGAGAAGGTTGTGCATGGTTAAAACATGTTAGATAAATTTCATGATGTTCCATGCAATTATTCACATGTGTCTATGTGTCTATTGCAGAATGAAATATTCTGCCAATCCTGAATGCACTGTAGCACAAGGTATCATTAAAAGATGAACACAAATAATTTATATTAATCATTTATTTTCTCATTAACTACAACAGTACATTGCATCTATAATTAATGCTATTAAATGAAATGTTTTCACTAGAGGCTTTTTGCTCAGAGGTCATACTCATTTTGTGCAGATGTGCTGCTGACATATATCATAATTCATTGCAGAGGTTTGTTCTTTCATCCGTATAGAGGCCATAGCTATGGTTTGTTTTTACAGCAATGGAACAAGGTTTGTTGTGGACATTCTCTGGTAGCCATTAAGTTTCC
>NW_015386186.1:360342-368993 GCF_001527695.2 Protobothrops mucrosquamatus | reverse complement strand
TGTGCTGCCTGCTTGTTGGCATGCTGTGGACCCATGCTGGTCCACAGACCAGAGGTTGGGACACCTAGGCTAACGTACAGTAAGTAATACTATTAAAACAGGTAACACAGAAAGAAAATGGACCTATACTAAATGGGTTAAATGGAATATAAAACAAAACAAACAAACAAAAAACAGCCTGATCATCTGAGATGTTTTGGGCTTATTCTCAGTTCTTTGTGTGTTTATGCTAGCTTTGGTCTAGTGGGCCTTTGTTTAATTTTGGCTTGTGGACCAGCAGTTACTCAAGAAGGCCATAGTGACACACAGCCTTAAATTACTTTACCACTTTTATGCTTGCTGTATCAGATGCCATTTGAATTTTGACAACTGGGTTATAGAATCCAAATTATATTATATAAAAACACTTACCATATTTGCAGTGAGGCCATTTTAGGAAAGCTTTATTCAGCCTCAGGTTGAATAAAAGGTCTCTTGTACTGTAAACTTTTAAAAGTTATATCCAATTTTCCTGTCAGTCATGCAGAAATGGCTATGTACCATTCCATGGTTGTTGTTTTATTATAATTATTTTCCCACACAGTTTAATTCCCACCTTGTATTGGATACTGCATCTGAAAAACATTGTTGAAAGATTTTATCAAAGCCTGACATACAATATGCCAGCTTTATCATAATCCTTTGGATCTGAGTCCAATACTTATCTGATGAAATCAATGAGTCTGCTCATATGAAAAGTCTGTACAGTAAATTTAAAGTACCATCTGGAAACAAGGATGTGGTGATCTGCGAGTTCTTTTGTATTGATGACTATATTTACATGCATAGTGAGTTGTCCACCAAAATATAAAACTTTTTTCAATGTCTGTATCCAAGAGCCCATACACAGTTACACTTCTTCTAAGACTTCCAGTGAAGCTACACAATTTTGATATCTAAAAGCCAATTACATAGCTGATTTCTGCAGCATGCATCATGTGCAGAATGTAGCAAAAATCTAATCAAGCAAAATAGAAACACTGTATAATGACTAGGTAACATTTAAGGGAGGTCACCTAGTGCATACCTATTGTATCAAATATGGTAAGATGGGCAAATACCCTCAAGTAGAGGCAATCCAGAAAGTAACCTGGCCCTGAGTCATGTAGGGCTTTAAATATGCCTTATAAGCAGCACCTTGAATTGCATCTAAAAAAGCAACAGGAAGCCATTGCAGCTCACACAGCAGTGGTGTTACCTCAGGTGAAACTCAGGCAGGGCTTTTTTTTGTCATAGAACGCCCAGAACGGAGTTCCAGCACCTTTTTTAGATGGAACCTTGTAGGGTAGGCAAGGTGGGTTGTATGACGTGTGTGAGTTGCAGCACCTTTTTTTTTTTTTTTTTTACAAAAAAAGCACTGAACTCAGGACACCCAAAACTGTGCATACCTGAATCTGTTCCAGCTTCTGGATGGTCTTCAAGGGCAGCCCCATGTAGAGGTGAGCAAATACCCTGGTCTAAGAATGGGTGCAACTAGTGCACAAGAAGATTTATGCAAAGCCCTCAACTCCCCACCTCCAGCCATTGCTGCCATCTACTCTTGCAGCAGGAGCCATGAATCCAAGAAGTCTCCCAAACTGTGCACCAAATCTATGCGAGGATTATTACCCACTTCAGAATCAAAGGTCTCAACTTTCCTGGAGTTGAGGTGGGCCGATGGGGATCCACCCCCACCCCCCCATCTTGCTAGGATTGAGTTGCAACCAGTTTCTTGCCATCCAGTCCCGGCTTATACCATCCAAGCACTCAGTCAGCACCTGAACAGCATCACTTGCTCAGCAAAAGGTAGAGATGTATATTTGAGTATCATCAGCATACTAATATTTTCATTTTAAAAATACTTTTTATTAAAGAATTTTTCAGTACTAAAATATAATACAAACTGAAATCAGAAATGAAGGGGAAAAAAGAAAGAAAAGAAATACAAAGTGCAATATATATTAAAGAAATTAATAGTTCTCCACCCACTGTAAAATTGCATATAAGGTTCACTTCTTCCCTTGGTTCCCCCATTCCATTCACAAATTGAAAAATCATTGTCATTTATGTTCAAATGATAGCAAAAAGTCCATAAATATTTCTAAGATTTCATTAAAATATTTCATATTTTAACCTTGATCAAACACTTGATCAACTTTATACGGTATATCTTTCTTTTGCTTCTGACAATCTTAATTTTTAGCCCATCAGGTTGCAATCTTAGACTGAATCTCCATTTAACCTTTTTTCTCTTCTAACAATGATTTCTTGAAGACGTTAGAAACCCTCTTTTTGTAAATCCAAAAATAAGTCCTTGCCTAGGTTCTTTTTCCTCTCTTGGTTAGTCATATGTATTTCCATTATGATTATAATTTCTATTTATCACCATCAATTTCTTTATTTTCCAGTATTTCTCCATCAGCTAGGATTTATATCCCCTCTTCTTCCTGTCTATCCATAAATTCTTCCATATTGTTGTCTGTCACATCTTTTACTTCTTCTCTACTTCTTCTTGCTACTTCTTCTTTAATTTGACACCAATAATCTCTGCAATTTATAGGTGCAGAGATTATTGGTGTCAAATTAAATATAATTGTTTCTCCCATATCTTCAAAAATCCTTCAAAATGTCTAAAGGATTCAAACAACACCTTTATCTTCCATTTTGTAAATTTCACTTTTACTTTCCCTGCCTGGAACTTTAGTTTCCTCTGGTAGCCCATTTCTATATTCATGAAGTCATGGGCTGGTGTATTGTTTGGCTGGTTAGCCAAACTTCTTTTTGACTTATATCTTCATATGTTGTTCTTTTCTTTTTTTAAATTTGTAATCTTTCCAGAGTCATTGAGGAGTTGGGCAGCTTCTAAATTTTAAAATTAATTTATGGAACATAAAATGGGTGGCAATATCTAAATGTAATAAATAAATAAACTAGTAGATACTTAAGAGCGATAACCCTCAATGTTCTATTTTGATTCCATTCTATTCCATTTTGTAGTATTCTCAATATGAATAGTATTTCTAAACCCACCATCCCAAAATGAGGGGAAGAAAGGAATTCCCCATTTAGCCATAGTCACTAGACTGAATATATATGTAATATATATGTATTTATTGTGATTCCAAATACATTTTTAAAGTGAAGGAACCAAACAAAACATACATATAATATTATAAGTGAAAATGTCCACTAAACCCTCTGTGTGAAAACACCTCATGGGCTATAGTCTCCAAGGAGGATGCCCAGAAAATTAATTAGCACTAATTACATATATGAATGTTCAGAGAAAGGGTGGGGGGAAAAAACCTTTCTAAAGTGTTTGAGAAAAAGTGTACAGTTCTAGCAGGTTATTTGACCTGCTAATTGCCACATAAATCTGTCTATAGCATTCTGGTTTTGAACCAATTATCCAGTCAGGGTTATTTCCTTTCAAGGTCTAGTACTTAAATGCATGTAATAAATGCTAACATGTACTGCAAATGGAAAGATTTAGTTTCTTTTTAGATAAAAGAAAAATGGAAAGTTAAAGAGAGACATTGATTATATATGCATTACAAATGATTGTTGAATGAAATATTATGCAGAAAAGAATTCTTTTTCAAGCATGTTTCAGCAGGCTGTTAATACCTAAAACTGCTCCTTTGTTTTAAACAGTTTTAGTCATATTGAATTTTCTCCTTTTTGTAATATTTTGAGCACCTCCAGTCATAATGTTTCCGAAAACGGGCCTCCTTTTTTTCTAATCTCAAAAAGGTTCGCTTGTGATCATTGCTAGGAAATTAACACAGCACTTAGATAGGTATATAATGGAAAACAGGAGATTCCATGTACACACATATGCACTTAGAGGTCTGCCAACTTTCATTTAACAGAGTGCAAGAATTCTCCAACTTTTCTTTGAGAATTTTACCCCAAAATCATCCTTTGGGGGGAAAAAATCAAAATGTTAACCTGCATGGAAAATATGAAAAATACTCATCATGGAATTAATAAATTGAACACCATTGTGCATCATTTTAATGGCATTTTCATGCATATACTTTGTATAGCTTTATTTTTTTTCACATTCATAAATATTATTGATATACATGTATGCTGACCTATATGTAAAAAGTCACCCCATGCTATTACCAGGCATGCAAAGATAAACCTAATGCCTTGTCTCCACAGAGGTATTCCATGTTATTTTAATTAATTTTCAAAACAAGTCTTATGATAAACTGAACATAAAGCATTCATTGGGTCCAATTAATCTTCTTGCTATGGAGAGAAGCCTCCAATTATTTTTCATTCACTAGTTGACATTTTTACTAAGTGGAAGTGGTGGAAATTATTGATACATTTGTTTTCTTGAAAACTAAAAAAATTAGAAATGTGCAAAATGTAAAGGTATGGAAAATGTTTCAAATTCTAACAACACAAGAAGTGTTCAGATGCTGTTCTGATGTTATTAAGACAAGTGATTCATTCAGAAATTGGATGGCAAGATCAGAATAAGAATGGAATCTGTTCTAAACTTGAAAAATTCCAAATTACAAACATTTTGAACATATCTATTTAGATTTCTTCAAAAAAGAATCTGGACAACTTTTTGGGGGGCCAAGATTTATTGCTATTTGATAAGAATAGAATATATTAACATCTCCCTACATATTCCATCTTAGCATACTTGTAAAGTATAGTGTGAAACAATAATACAGCATATTTGCAGAGTTCATTTCAAGTAGCTTTTATGTTAATATTGTACAGTGCTTTTTTTGTAAAAAAAAAAGGTGCCAGAACTCACACACGTCATACAACCCGCCTTGCCTACCCTACAAGGTTCCATCCAAAAAAGGTGCCGGAACTCCGTTCTGGGCGTTCTATGACAAAAAAAGCCCTGATATTATATAATGTAGTATGTTTCCTTTTTTATTTCAAGCAACATCAATTAACTGCATTAACATAAATGCAGCACACATAAAAAGAAAGAAAAATATATTGAAAACACAAAAAAGTTATATAAAAAATAGAAAAGAAATTTTAAAAGATAAAATATACACATAAGGTAGAGGAGATCTTGTACTTGAGTTAAAAAATTACCTGCAATCAGTGAAGAACTTGAAGCTGAAAAAAAGTTGGATAGTTAAGCAAGACAATCATCTCAAATAAAATCAATCATGAAGCACTTAAGGAAAAAATATAATATTGCTAAAATACTCCACTACACATTGTATATTATATAATACAAATAAAATATTAAAAACCTGTGAGAGATTTAAAACATGCAATGCAAGAAAGGAAATTTAAGAATATTTCTGAGCTAGAATAGTTTTGCAAGAAGGAATTGAAAAAAAAAATTCTAAAAAAACCTAGAAAAAGGAACAGGAAATATTTTGGAAGCTGTTATTTCTGCAAATAAAGTGTTACACAGTATGGAGGTCAAAAGATATTCAAAACTGGACACCTGCCTTATTCACTGTTATCTTATATTGAATCTGTTAGCACCTGTTCACAAAAAGTAATTCTACATTTAAATTTACAGAAAGATATGCAAAACTTTCAGAGCTACCCAGGTAAGTCCCAAGTAAGAGCAAAACCAGTTGTGTGCTGCCTCCTAATAGACAATATAAGTATACACTGTAAAACTAGAGAAATAGGGGATAACATAGTAACATCCATCAAGCCATCTATCTAGTTTGATTATTTAAAAAAACAAAGTGGACCATATTCTAAAGATAGTCAAAATAATAAATCAGGAGACTAGCAGCACCTTTTCTGACCAACAGATTTTATTACAGTATGAAGTGAACAGCTTATAAAAGTTCATACTTTGTAATAAAATGTGTTAGAATTTTTTTCCTGATTTTTTTTTTGCCACCATAAACATGGATTTCTTCCTACAATGCCTACAAAATAATAAAATGTTTGGAAATCTATGAAGAATAGTTTAAAAAGTGGGCATGTTCAACTTGCAAATAAACAAAGACTAATGGTGATATGATTGTGATTCTTCCCACTTCATATATTCCATAGAAATGGAAATATATGAAGTATATAAAACAATTAAAATATGCATTGTAAACCAAAGTCTAATGACACTCCAAATAATATACCTGTAACTTCAAATATGAATAAGAAAGCATTATTTATTGTGTTATTGAATACTGTTAAAAGAAGAAGTCCAGTCATTTATATCAAAGAGAAAAATTGATTGCTTATTAGATAGTTGTTATATTTGGTAAATATCTTATATAATTGATTATGTTCTCCTTACCCAAAGCTAGCCAAATGTACTTCTCATATTTTACTGCCCTCTTTGAGCTCTGAAGCTTGGGGGGGAAAGCAATCAACCGTCACTGAAGAATATCTTCTACTGCAGGGGTATCAAACTCGCAACGTCATGTGACGTAACATATCACAACTTTTTTTTGCCATTGCCGGCAATGGGGTAGGTGTGGTTTCGCTATGATACATCCGGCCTGTGGGCTGGCAGTTTGACACCCCCGTTCTACTGTTTTTATTTGCTAAGCCAATTTTTAGGCTATATCAATTAGAAGTAGCAAGTTGATGACAACTTTGTTTTTCCAGAGAATATCTGTCCATTTTCTATTGCATCACTTCTATCATTACAGAAAGACATAGTAGGAGTATATTTTAAACCTGATGCCCCAACTTATTACTTTCTCATTTTTCATAGAGATCCATAAGGGAAAAAGGACATTGGTTGCTATCCTCATAATATTATCTTGATGAGGTGTCATTACCTTTGGGGAATTTTGTTCTTTGGTTCATGACAACTGTTTTTGTCTTTCTATTCCTATGGTTGAGTATGTGGAACTTATTACTTTACTAAATCTTTCTTCCCTCACTATCTGCCCTCGGTCTACCAAGTCAATTAGCCTGGATAAGAAGAAATCAGGTAACCCAACACAATTTGTTATAGATAATTTATGATAGTTTTGGGAATGGCAACATTCTTTTCTAAATGATCACAGATATGCTGCTTAAAAAATCTAGTACTTGCACAGAAAAATGATGTATGTCAGTGGTGGCGAACCTATGGCACGTGCCCACTCAGAGCCCTCTCTGTGGGCACGCACGCCATCACCCCAGTCCTAGGCCTTCAGCTGGGTTTTATAAAACCCTTTTCCTTTAGGCCTCTGCTGCCATGTGCAAAAAAAAAAGGTTCAATCAGTCAATTTCAACTTTTCGCGGGGAAAAAAAAATCTTGCAAAGTTGGAATTGATTGATTGAACTTTTTAGTCCCACCCAGTCTGCCGTTACCACAGCAGCCATACCCACCCAATGGGCCACACCCACCCAATGGGCCACACCCACCCAGCACTCGACGATGTATAAGTGGGTTTTGGGTTGCAGTTTAGGCACTCAGTCTCTAAAAGGTTCGCTATCACTGATGTATGTTATAAATCATTGCAATATTTTTCTCATCTCTTCTTCCTTTCTTTTTATATCAAAAATAGGTTTGTTTGTTTTCCTGCTGTTCTGGCATCTTATCATTTATCTAGGAATCTTTTTTATATCACTTCTGCAAACTCCTTCAATAACCTATAATTTATCTTTATTCTTAGAGACTGGAATTTGTTTAAGGTACTATAAGAACTATTGCCTATGGCATCTCGGGGATTGAACCTTAATTATTTTGCATGCAAAATAGTGCAACCAGCAAAGCCTTTCAGACAATATAATGTTCTTGGTTTTAATCATTTACAGCTAAAGCCCATGCATATATTTACCCAGAATATATTTACCCAGGATAAGGGAAAAAATGGATCCTTTTTGATACTTCTGAGAAAGTATATCACTACAAAGACATAAGCACAATTACTCTGTTGTTCTGTGTAGCAAAAATAACCATTGTGATTAAAATAGTTATTTATGATTGGTGTAAAAATGAATTGTATTTTCAGGCAAATAAGGGCTCTTTGAATTAATCAAGTGAGAATCCCTATTCATGTGCAGTCAATTTGCAAGCCATTGAGAGGCCAATGTCTTCAAGATGGTTAAAGGCGTATCCTGAGTGGCTGCTCCTAATATTTCTTCCTTATCAGTTCTTACAGAAAGCTACTCAAAAAAGCTTAGAGATCACAGCACTATAAATCACCAAATACAGTGGGTATGTTACCATGTCAGGCCAGCATCTGCTTTGGTGTGATAATATTAAAGCTTACTGAGATAGGTACTAACCTGGCATATTTCTTGTAAATGAGTTGACTATTTCTCTGTTCTTCTCCAGAAAATTAATAATGTTGCATTTACATTCAAGAAGAAATTAAAAAAAGAAGGAATCTGTTTTTGAAATTGTCAGGCTATTCTTGAGAAGAATTTTCTTTCTTATGATAGCTATTCCAGGCTTGCAATTAAATCTTCTCATTATATTCTGACTTAAATAAATAAAGTGCTCATGGAGAGAATTAAATGTTTCATAACTATATAAAAGGAACAATTGATATTTGCAAGTGGGGGAAACTTAATTAGAAGACATGATGAAACAGGTTTCATGTACAAATATGTTTGTAATTCAGACTGCCTTTAGCTTTGCCAGGTATTTATTTTACTTTTTAAAATTAATTTTGTTTTTATGTTTATATTTATTTTTTAAAACATACTTATTTTATTGTGAAGATTTTATT
>NW_015386186.1:358511-359985 GCF_001527695.2 Protobothrops mucrosquamatus | reverse complement strand
TAAAAGGAACAATTGATATTTGCAAGTGGGGGAAACTTAATTAGAAGACATGATGAAACAGGTTTCATGTACAAATATGTTTGTAATTCAGACTGCCTTTAGCTTTGCCAGGTATTTATTTTACTTTTTAAAATTAATTTTGTTTTTATGTTTATATTTATTTTTTAAAACATACTTATTTTATTGTGAAGATTTTATTCATTTCCTTTGTGTGAAGGAGCTACATAGGATGTAAATAAATAATAGGAAGCTATTTAAATTAGTCTTTCTGATAATTTAGCACTACAAATAGATCTATATTTGTGATGCTCTGCAAACTTTCTATGCACATTTAGTTAGAGAGATTCTTCAGATGATAACTGTTTTGAGGAATTATAATTGAGAAAGTCATAGGAACCATCACATTTTTGTAAACTGATGACGTTATTAAAAAGAAAGAAATAAGATACTCTGTAGGCATCATGCCTGTGGCATGAATCAGTGCTTTCAAGGTTGCACATAGATATGTTGGATAAGAGGGGAAACAAGGCATTCCATTAAAAGAAAAGATAGAATACATTCTTTCCTTAAGCAACTTTTGTGGCAAACAAAAGTGTCACTAGCAATTGTGGCTGATGACCACAATTTATTCTAAAGAGCCATAATCTCATGGGAAGATGTAGAGAGAAAGTTTATGTCTATCAAAGGCATTTATGGAATACATTCTGCTACCGTATTCATTTTTAAAATATACATTAAGAGTAGGAAATAATCTGCAACTTAGGGCAGCATGCTTCAGGCTGATTTCAGAAGTGCTTTGCTAGTAATCTACTCAGATGTCAGGGGAAAAAAATCCTTCCCTTCAGTTTAATTTTTAGGAGAAAGATAATAAAGTGCTAGAGAGGGAGGAAAAGAATTTGAATGAGATCTCAGAGGGAAAAATGGTTTAGTACAAGAAACAATGGGTGACTCCATACAATATGGTTTCTAGGTCCACCATCCACTTCTTTGACTGCTTTACAATTGATGAAAAACATGAGATCACAAGACTTAGGTCTTATCCAGCAAATATTATATTTATTTTTACAAGGTGAAGTAGAACATCACTTTTGCAATTGGTTACTTTTTATTGTATTTTATATTGCTTTGATCACAGATGACTCTAAGCAGTCCATGGTCAATTAATGTACTGTATAGGGCTAAAAAGAATAGTATACAAACAATATAGTAATCATAATTGTTAGAATGATTAAAATACAGCAATGTCCAGCAGTCATTTAAAACATTACATTACTCCATATAGGGTGGTCTCCAAAGACTGTCCAGAATAGATAGATATTAACTCTAGAAGATCAGAACACAGTCCCATCTAGATTGAAAACTGCATGATCCTGGAATTGATAACTACTCTGTTTTGCTGAGATAATTTTTATTCTATTTCTCTGGAGCCAGAACAGTCCCCTCCATATCAAAAACATTAAATGACATTAAAAAA
>NW_015386186.1:312778-357002 GCF_001527695.2 Protobothrops mucrosquamatus | reverse complement strand
GAGTATTTCAGTAAGAATATAAATGGGAGGGGGGATCCACAATAATTGTGGGAGGTTTTTTAATATAAACTGAACAGAGAGAAGATATGGATTGGGTATTTGTTTGCCAGGGAATGAAGTTTTCAGGGAGGTATGCAAAGAAGCTGGAAACTCAGCAAGTATCAGTGATTCCACAAATTCCTGCCATGTCATGCAGATAACTTAATGTGTCATCAAAGGGGATAAGAACAAAAGAGTGTTGACTTGAACACTAGGCACTATCTAACAAAATGAAATTCAATGGTGAAAAAAGCAAGGTTCTACATTTAGGCAAGAAAAACCAAAAGCACAGGTATAGTATAGGGGGTACCTTGCTCAATAGTAGTAACTGTGAGAGGTACCTCGGAGTCCTAGTGGACAATCACCTAAATATGAGCCAGCAGTGTGCTGCAGCTGTCAAAAAGGCCAACACAGTGCTAGTCTGCATTAACAGAGGGATAGAATCAAGATCACGTGAAGTGTTAATACCACTTTACAATGCCTTGGTAAGGCCACACTTGGAATACTGCATCCAGTTTTGGTCACTGCGATGTAAAAAAGATGTTGAGACTCTAGAAAGAGTACAGAGAAGAGCAACAAAAATGATTAGGGGACTGGAGGCTAAAGCATATAAGGAACGACTGCTGGAATTGGGTATGTCTAGCTTAATGAAGAGAAGGATGAGATGATAGCAGTGTTCCAATATCTCAGGGGCTGCCACAAAGAAGAGGGAGTCAAGCTATTTTCCAAAGCACCTGAAGGCAGGACAAGAAGCAATGGGTGGAAACTAATCAAGGAGAGAAGCAACCTAGAACTAAGGAGAAACTTCCTGACAGTTAGAACAATTAACTAGTGGAACAACCTGCCTCCAGAAGCGGTGAATGCTCCAACACTGGAAATTTTTAAGAAGAGACTGGACAGCCATTTGTCCGAAATGTGGTATAGTGTTTCCTGCCTGAGCAGGGTGTTGGACTAGATGACCTCCAAGGTCCCTTCCAACTTGACTATTATTGTTATTGTTATTGTTATTGTTATTGTTATTGTTATTGTTATTGTTATTGTTATTGTTATTGTTATTGTTATTGTTATTGTTATTGTTATTGTTATTGTTATTGTTATTGTTATTGTCCTGGATCTAATCTTACCAACAGAGAGAGATAGGTGGTGAAGTTGAGTGAACAGATGCTAATGTATTTTTCTATTTTATTTAGTTTTATTTATGTATAACATAAAATATGAAAATACAAAAGCAAATAGTAGGGGACAACGTAGAGAAAGGGAAAACAAAAATGGTGTGAAGAAAGGGGGGGAAGAAACAAAAGGCATTAACTTCTGACTCTCTCTGTTGCAGTAAAACCAGACATTAAAATCAAATCTCAACTTTTTACATTTCTATAGTAGTATGCACTAGTCATTTCTGTATCGGCAAATCAGTCTAATCGGTAAAATCCAAAATCATGATATCATTTTTTTCAACCTCAAGCACAAAATCCAGAAGCGGTTTCCAAGTGGAAAAAAAAGTACTTATGTTCTTTTCTTTTATCAGCACAGTCAGTTTGGCCATCTCTGCTAATTCCATTCAGCTTTTGTAACCATTCGTCCATGGTAGGAATCGAGGCATCCTTCCACTTTTGTGCATAGAGCAATCTTGCTGCCGTCACCATATATAAAATCAGAGTTCCAATTTTTTTTTCCAGTTCTCTTTCCACTAGGGTCACAAGGAAAGATTCTGGTTTAATCTTTATGTTCACTTTAAGAATTTTCTCCTGAACATTAGATTCTCTTCTGAAATTCTTTTGAAATTCAATATACAAGTCTGACTCCCTCTATTCCTCCCCCATCCTCTCTTTAATATTATGATCTTGGAAAAAAAGATGCTCATTTAAGGTCATTAAAGGAAGGATCTAATGAATTCAGGAGAAGGTAGGTCAAATTCAACACTGTAACATTCAGAAGGGAAATGTGTCTGAGAGTGATAGGAAATGCTGCAAAGTGTGATTCTGAAAAGTTCTAGCTAATGTTACAACAAGATGAAAACAGACCCTAAATAGAAAGTGTGAGACATGAGAGATTAGGGCATGAATGAATAGAAAGGATATTCATTAAGAAGAATTTAAATAGGTGCAAATGACACTTAAAGATATACCATAACTACTCTAAAAATAGGAGCAAGATCTTCAATACCTTATGACAAGAAAGAGCCTAAAGTTATTAGCCAGAACTGGAATGGGTTCTCATTTACCACCCAGCCTATAGAAAAACCCCTGGAGATTTCTTCCACTTTGTCATAGATGTCATGATAATAGAACATAAAAGAATCAGTCTTATAGTAATACTTATTTTATTCAGTTATATCATGACTTCATTATTTTTACAAATAACTCAGGGTGGGAAACATATCCAACACATATTTCTCCCCTACAACAACAACCCTGTTGGGCAGAGAGAGAGTGGCTGGCCCAAAGTCACCCAGCTGGCTTTCATGGCTAAGGTGGGACTAGAACTTATAGCCTCCTGCTTCCTAGCCTGGTGCCATAATCACTAGACCAATGTGGCTCTCTATAATATGAAATAATAAACATGCATACAGGCAGAGTTTGAGAAAGTCCCTATGTAGTTCAGGAAAGAGTTAGAGAATAAAAGTTCTGAATGGCAGGTCTAGGTAGCAAATGCTTATAACCACAAAAAAGCAGTTCAGAGGAAAGAGTGGAACAAGTGGTGTTAGAACAGTTCTTACAAGGTCTACAAGGTTCTGTGCACTATTGAGTAAAAGAGCACAATCCTAAAATAGGCAATATTGTAGTGCAGTTGACTGAGCATGATTTGATAGGACAGATGACACCAAAGAAAAACTCATTAGTTATGTGAAAAGTGAAAAGTAAAACTCCTAAAAAAGGAGATGGAACAAGAGAGAGAAGACTCAGTTACAATATACCAAAAGGGCAGCCAAAAGTCAAGGTAGTGATGTGAGTAGGAATAAATGTTATATATGTGACAGGGTTAGTCAAGTAGGCTGAATCTCTACAAACCAGATCCAAAACAGTTTATTGAGTGTTAACCTCCAAAATGCAGGAAAAGTACCAGCAATGTTAAATGGAAGAAAAATTATTGCCTTAACAGATATAGATGGCAAGTTCTCTTATCTTGTTAGAGGGTTCTTACATAAGACATAAATGTTACTTTTGGTGAAGGCCCAGTTACCCAGTGAAAGGTAGTACAAAATATATGGGGTTTGTAGGGAATGTGCAGTATCTTGTCTATCTTGTGATGGTGTAGTAAGCACAAATATCCCAGTATGTAGCTAGTTCAGTGATGGTGAACCTTTTAGAGACCAAGTGCCCAAACTGCAACCCAAAACCCACTTATGCATCATGGGGTGCCGGATGGGTGTGGCCCATCAGATGGGTGTGGCCCATCGGGTGGGTGTGGCTGCAGTGGTAACAGCAGACTGGGTGGGACTAAAAAGTTCAATCAATCAATTCCAACTTTGCAAGATTTTTTTTTTCCCACAAGAAGTTGAAATTGACTAATTGATTGAACCTTTTTTTTGTACACAGCGGTGGAGGCCTAAAGTGAAAAGGTTTTATAAAACGCAGCTGAAGGCATAGGACTGGGGCGATGGCATACATGCCCACAGAGAGGGCTCTGAGTGCCGCCTCTGGCACCCGTGCCATAGGTTCGCCACCACTGAGCTAATTATCAAACAAGTAAAGAGGAATAGTAGAGAAGCAACTGTATTATGGATTAATAAAAATAAAGAAAAGAAGTTAGGAGGATGTAACCCAAATCCCAAGAAATGAGACTGGGAAAGGAACAGAAAAGTTTCCCAAACTTAAATAGAGAGGTGAAGTCAGACACAACAGAAATGTAGCTAATAGAAAAATAGAAAGCCCACTACTGGTGAAGTAAAAACTGTTAGAGCAAGTTGAAGCTTGTTTGCAAGTCCTCTTAACATTTGTCTAATGGAAAAACCGCAGGGAAAACAGATGTTTGCAATGCAAGTGAGGAATCAACTTAGGAAATAAGTGATGAAGAATCCCAACCACATAGAAACTGACGGATTGTGTCAGAAAAGCTAAAGTATAGTTTCAACTGTTGTTTAAGATAAATGCCCAAAATAAGTCAATTTCTTTTCAAATATATCAAAACCAAAATGACAAGCAAAAGAAATTTGTTTTCTATTTGTTCAGTTGTAAGAAGAAAAGAGAGAACTGGCAATGGCTGGTTATGTAGATAATAGAAAACTAGGAGAAATGGCTACCGCCAGTTCTAGACAGACTTCATCAGCAGACCAAAATTACAGGATGTACAGGATGAAATTTAATAGGAGAATGTGAATTGTGCATAAGGAAAGAAAAAGAAACAAATTTAGGAAGGAAGATATCTGGCTTGAGACTGGTGCACATGAAAATCATTTCAAAAATTTAATAGATCACTGGTTGTGTTGGAAGTTTGTTTGAAGTTGCAGAAGCCAAGGCCTAGATTAACCAGACAGAATCCATGCTTGAACTGAATGTCACTCCTTTGCAGGCTTGCCAAGCAAATAAGTCAAGCAAACAAGCTTAGTGACTATGATGGATAAGCAGCTTAATGAACTTTGAGATACTTACATTTCATCTTGAAGCATGTGAATTGAAAAAAAGTGCATTCTAAGATAAACTAAATACCGTAGCAAAATCCTTCTGAATTAGTAAGAGATAATCACTGATGACTAAAATACCAACAATCAGGACATGAGCTTGCATGGTCAAAACCTGCACCCAATAATTGATCCTCAAATCTTCTCCTAAATGGTAACAATATTCCAGGAGAAGATTGATGGAAAACAGCTAGCCAGAGCCAAAGGTTTGGGTTGATAAAATAGAAATAGAAGAAAAACAATAGGGTGTGAGGTTTTGCTTGTGTGCTTAGTGTGTGAAAGCTTTGCTTTAGTTGCTTTATTCTATCTTGTTTGTTGCTACAGTACTTCTATTACTACATTTTTCACATTGGGCAATATTTCTAGAGTGAATTATGTTTGGTATTTGATTACTAATTTGATAGCCTCTCATCTTACATTAGTTGGAGAAATCATGCTAATCAGAGAAGCATACTGATTAGATATAATGGAATTGAAATATATATTGTAGTACACATTGAGACATGTGGAATGGCTCTATTATATACTGTTGCGTTTTGTG
Source organism: Protobothrops mucrosquamatus (assembly GCF_001527695.2). Lineage (NCBI taxonomy): Eukaryota > Metazoa > Chordata > Lepidosauria > Squamata > Viperidae > Protobothrops > Protobothrops mucrosquamatus. Next base: position 351,804 of record NW_015386186.1, on the reverse strand, counting down.
ATGATTGCTCCCTCTGGAGATCAGAAAATCCTGGGAGAGGAAGGAGAAACAAGTTCTATATTTCTCTCCCTTCACAAAAATACAAGTATGAATCAGCTGGTAAAAATACAAATACTATTTTGGGATGTATTAAAAGTCCAGATTATGGAAAGTGATTGTCACACTCTACTCTGTTATTTGAAGCCCCACTTGGAATATGACATCCTGTTCTGAGTACTGCAGTTCAAAAATATCATTTAGAAAATGGAGGAAATTTGGGGGAGATCTACCTAACTGGTGAAGGACTAGAAATCAACAGTAAACAGCCCAACCAAAGAATCTCTAAGACCACCCCCTCCAACACTGACAGGGCAAGCCACCAAAATATAAACTGACAGCAAACTGCATTCCTTACTAGCACTGATGATGTTACCTAGTTTGGGTAATGAAACATCTGCAAGAAAATAAGCAAACACAGAGAGCACCAAGGTTTCCTCATTAGCAATCAAGTCTTAGGAAGAGCAGTTAAATGAAATGGCTAACCTGCAGAAGATCATAGTATATCTAAAAGTTATCATATAGAGGACAAAGTGGAATTGTTGTCAGAACAAAACTAGTTCATTGAAATTAGAGGGAAGTGGATTTAGGCTTGATTTTAGGGGAAAAAATTCTTGATGGCATAAGCTGTCAACTAACGCAATACACTGGGGTTTTTTTTTTAGTTGCTTGATAATGTTATTTATCAAATTTATATAGCCACTCATCTCATGAAGCTGCCTATCTCCGTTTGAATCTTAATTTAATTAAAAGGGCAGCCAGATTGTGTTATGAAGGGAGAAGTTCCTTCTTTGGTGCAGATTTTCAACTAGAGGCTGAACAGCCAACTGTCTAAAACAGGGGTGTCAAACTGCTGGCTTGCGGGCTGGTTGCATCATACAGAGGCCACACCCACCCCAGCTCCGCCAATGCAAAAAAACTCACGATACATTGTGACACATCACGTGATGCAGCGAGTTTGACACCCATGGTCTAAAATATTTTAACAAATCCTGCTTCAATGGGGCATTTAATTTTGTAACTTCTGGAGTTTCCTTCCAACTCTGATTTGAGTACATAAATGCATAAACTAGCTAACTATCTATATTTATGAACACATGATATTTTTCTCTGCTATTTTCAGCAGATTCTTCAAATAGTGAAAATGTTAATATTGCTAAATGTTTTGCATATCTAGAGAGGTTCAGGCTTTAAGTTAACAATAAGAGCATTGTATTTTGTTTTGCTTTAATTACGTTTAATTGCCTTGAACAATGTATTCTAATCCAGAGGAAGTAACATGAAATAGCAAATATTAATATTAATGTTTATTGCTAATTTTTCTTTTGTTTATCAATAAAGCTAAAAGAAACTATTTTTTAGAAAAATCATGTGCTTTCAATCCTATTTAAAGAAAATATGAATGTTTGAAATGAAGAACAAATCAAATATAATTTTCATGTATTTCTGGCTAATGAAGGCAGCATTACCCAAGTGCATGTGTGTGTTGAGTGAAATCCTTTATATCATTAGAAGGTAAACCTTTTTTTAAAGGTTTCACCCATGGTTTAAAAAGCCTAAGAAAAGCACTAGGAAATTTCCTCAGCCATTTCTGCCCTAAACTGTTTTAAACAGACAAGCAGCCATGAGATTAAACTTACATAGTGTAGGTTATTCAATAAAATGTACTGAAGGAGAACCAGAACTTGAATAAGGCTCACAGGATTCAGGAAAAAGCAGCACTTTATATTGTACTGTAGAGGATTAGAATAGTGCAAAGTGGTTGGGATTCACCTTACTGAATTCATTCTGAGATAATTCACCAGGTAGTTTCTATAATCAGAAGAGGCTTCTGTACAGTACATGTGAGAAAGAAGTAACTAGATGAGGTCTTGAACATTACCCTATAATACAGCGGTTCTCAATCTATGGGTCGCGACCCCACTTGGGGTCAATCGACCATTTCACGGGGGTTGCCAAGCAAGGCTGTCCGCCATTTTTCCCCTTTTCCGGCGGGTGCCTTACCTCCCTTGGGCTGGGCCAGCTGATGGTCGGCCTGCTCCGTCTCTGCCGCTTGCCAGCTACGCCTCGGCCGGCGCAGGGGACGGAACCACACATGTGCGGCGCTCCCGGGCAGGGAAAGTCCTCGACTTACAACTGGTTGGGTAGTCCTCGACTTACGACCGGTTTAGTCCTCGACTTACAACTGGTTTAGTCCTCGACTTACGACCGGTTTAGTCCTCGACTTTCGACCGGTTGGGGGTCGCGGCATTAAAAAGGTTGAGAACCACTGCTATAATACAAGGGAAACTATTTTAATTTAGTGGCAGTGGACATAATGCTTAATTAATGAGCTTCAAAGGAGTGTTGTTTTGCAAATTTACATGAAACCAAAGCATGCCTTATATTTGTGTTTTTAATTTGTATTTACTGTGGGGTCCTTGATGGTCTCTAAGTTCAGTTGTTTTCTTGCAGATGTTTCATTATCCAACTAGACAACATCAACACTGCACAACTATTCTCTTCCACTCGTATTTACTTGAGATTTTCTTTCCTTCAAATTCGGTTCCTGACTATATTTTGAAATAATGTCATCTAAATTTGTATAATATAATATGATTGAAAAACAGTTACTATGTATATAAAAATATTATTATGGTACATTGTTTGAATAATATAAACTAAAAAGTTTAATTTTGACAAATGATTCATACTCGGGTAAAATGGCCAATATCTTACTTTCCAAAGGTTATTAAAACTGAAAATAACAGAAGTAAATATTAGCAGTAAATAAATATTAACATTTGGGAGAGGGAACTGAAACAACAATTTATTTGAAACTGACTATAAATCACTATTGTATGTGATGTTCAGTTCTGGGCTCTATTCTTTAAGAAGAATTTTGAGTGAATAGATTAGATTCAGGGAAAAGTTAAATAACATGATTAAGGAACTAGAAATAAGTAAGAAAATGGGAGGAACTAGTTACACTTATCCTGGACAACTACTAAATAGTAGTGAACAGTTAAAAAAGCACCTACCGACCAATATTATAGAAGTAAATTAGTCTGTTATATAATTTGTACACACTTTAGTTTCATAATGAATTGTTATATTTGGAGCCTTTCATTTCATAGTCACTTGGCCTCACTATTAATATTATGCACATATTGAAAGAAAAATGTCACCTGAACAAGTGAGTTAGCAATGTTCTTGGGGGGGGGGGAAACAACCTTAAAATTTACAGCATTTATTGAATATCCCTTTCCCATGCCTTTTTGGCCTGAAGATTCCCAATTTGCCATCAGGCTTTGCATTCTCCATCTTATAAGTTCTGACATTCTCTTGCTTTTAGTACTGAATGCTTGTTACTGCATTTCTCCCTGAGCACAAATCATGCTCCCTCAGCCTTTTCTCAAGTTGATAGGTGTTTCTATATGTGTACATACATAATTCATTTACTATTTCATATATCTGGTGAACATTAGGCTAATTATATGGTGTATTTCAAGGTCTGTAAAATCGTAATGTAAGTAGTTTTCTTTTGTTTTCTAATAATCAAGTTTTTGGAGTAGGTTTTAAATTTCCTACACTCACTTTATTCTGAATTCTGTTAGAAATAAAAATAGCTACATGGGAAATACATTTTTGAACAAATTCCCAGTGAGGCAGAAGTTGTCAGGATCTATTGTTGTAGACAGAATGTAAAATAATAAATTGGCCAATTCACTAGAATACTGTGTTATTTTGTTGGGAGCCACATTTTATATCCAACCTACAGCCTGGGACTTCAAGTGTTTTTCCTGTAGCAATGAAAAGAGGTAAACATAATTAAAGTATGTATGTGTGATATCCATAGTGGTTTTATTTTTTAAAAAAATATTTGTACTAAGTCAAAATAAATATATTTTATTAATATATTAATGCCTTGTTTAAGCCTTTTTTTAAAAAAAAACCCAAAAAACTATTTTATTCTGTCCAGAAGCCATAATTGAAATATTTATCTAGAGGCAATGATGAACAGTTGCAGGAACTAGGTATGTCTAGTCTAATAGAAAAAAAAGGACTAGGAGTGATATGATAGTAGTCTTCCAATATTTGGAAGAAGGGGTCAGCCTATTTTCCATAGCGCTTAAGGGCAGGACAAAAAGTAATGGATAGAAACTAATCAAGGAGAGATCCAGTGGTGGGATTCAGCCAGTTCGCACCACTTTGGCAGAACTTGTTGCCCAGGCCCAGAATGGACTTCCGGAAGCATCCACACAGAGAACCAGTTGTTCACATATTTGAATCCCACCACTGGAGAGATCCAACCTAGAACTAAGGAGAAATTTTCTGAGAGCAAAAGCAATTAACAAATAGAAAGGCTTACCTAGAAAAGTTGTGGATGCTCATCACTGGAAGTTTTTAAGGAGAGATTGGATAGTCATTTGTTTGGAATGTATAGGGTCTCTTACTTAAGCAAGGTCCCTTCCAACTCTGTTATTCTATATTCTGCAGAAGTAAACATGCCTTCAGCCAGAGAAAGTAATAGAACAAAGGCTGGTGGTCTTTGCATGATTGTTCTTTACTTGCAAACAATAGATTAAAATTATCTTGCATTCAGTTCCATTAATTCCTTTCTCTTTAATCACAGAAACCAATTAATTCCAAATTTGATCATGACTTTTTTGTTTTAGGGAAATCCAGATTAATTATTGACTTTTTAATTATTTTTGTGTAGCTTGATCCAGAAATATCTGTATTGCAAATAGCATGTAGAATTAAAAAGAAGAAGAAGAAATCACAGAATGAATTCACAGTATGCCGTAGCTCATCCATCCATTATGTAGCTTTTTCCATTAAGGATCACTGACTAATGGATTTCTGATGTAGATGGAACTTTTTTTTATGCTACAGAGATATAGCCGTGACAGATGAGATCACTGTAGTTTTAACAGATAGTCTTTTAAGCTTGACAGTTTGCTTTCGTGCTCTTTGAGCATTCATGTGCAATCAATGATACTTTGTTTAGCCAAGTTTTGTTTTCAAAAAACATAAAATACATTGTTCTCAGCCTTCTTTCTTTCATTCTCTATATCAATTATGAAGACATCAGGATTTGCTTGATCATATTACTAATAAATATGCATGATTTTGTATAAGGATCTATATCAGGGGTGTCAAACTGCCGGCCCGCAGGCCAGATGCATCATCCAGAAGCCGTGCCTACCCCATTGCTGGCAATGGCAAAATCATCCCGATACGTTGCACGAAGTCACGTGACATCGCAAATTTGACATGTCTGATCTACATCATCTTACAGTTAGGTTTTTATAGGTATTACATTATATGAATTTTCTTAGCAGCAAAAGATCTTTGAAAGGATTTCACTTTTCTTGAACAATTAAAATATATATTATTTTCTAACAGCAAAAGCTGCCTTCAATATTGGGGATTTATCAATCCTAAATGAATCCTGAAAAAATTAATTAAAAATATATATGGGCTCAAAAAATCTAAATTCTAGAAATAACCTTTACTATAAACTGTTTTATAATCTGATATTAATTTTAAAATATGTTAACAATGTGACCTATTGCTTCTTGGCTTCCTCTTATAATTAAAATTATTAAATATAATTAAAAGTATTAAGTTTAAACATTGCAGCAAGAAAAGTGTTTTAGAGATACTGCTATGCTTTATATAGTTTATATAGTTTTTTAAAAAGCTGTTTTGTTGGCTGCATTATGATCCACACCATTATAGTATAGTTTGTTTCTATATACATTCTATATACATTTAGCATTTCTATAAGTTTGATTGTATGTGTGCATTTGACCTAATTGGGATTTGTTCATTTGTTTTTACTATATTGCTTTTCCCTCAATTTAGGTTTCTATTTTTGTATGTGAGTGCTTTTCTTTCAAAATATAGTTAGAGAATTTCCACATGTTGCCTGTGCATGTACATGAGACATGTCTCTGCATGCTGTCATGTTGCATCTATTTGTAGCTTGTGTACATATGCTTTGTATAAGTCTTCCCTAGCTGGATCCAGATGGGCTACACAGATCTATTTCTAGGTTAGCAGCAGCTTAAGCATACTTATTTGTGAGAAAAATTGAGTATGTATGTATGTATAGATTTCTGCTGCTATATACACATTTCTGGAGTTTTTCTGTGGTAGCAAACAAGACAAGGATGTCAACATTAGGGCATCACTTTTTTCTTTTTTCTTTTTTGCATCATCTTGATTTATACCATATAAGCTTATGCTTTTGTGTGTACTTGTGTATAGCTATGTGTATAAAACAGAGTCTGTGATAGAATGATTTCTCTGTGTATATGCAGGAGATAAATTTATTAATTTTAAATGTGTGCCTTATTCTACAAATCAGTCATCAATTCAATTAATAATATGTGTTTACCTAGCCTTGCCAAAAAGTGTATAACAATAAAGTGAGGTCTTAGTTAATTTTTTCCCTGAAGACAATTGCAGCTAATTCTTTTCTTGTTCTCAGTTCATATCTACACCAGAACACATAGCTTATTAGCACCAATGTCAGGCTGCTGGCATTATGTTTGCATATAATATGCAGTTTAGTCCTGTGTGATTTAATTGTATTGTATTGTATTGTATTGTATTGTATTACATTACATTACATTACATTACATTACATTACATTACATTACATTACATTACATTACATTATATTATATTATATTATATTATATTATATTATATTATATTATATTATATTATATTATATTATATTATATTATGACTTACTGAAAACATTATATATTTAAACAGATGGATAGTTTTTGTTTTGTTTTTAATGCTCAGATTAATCAATAAAACAAAACATAGCATTTACTGCATTTGGGGGATCTTAAAATTTATGTGTGTCATTACTTGAATTGAAGTGTTTTTCTCAAATACATTTTATGGTAGATTCCAAGCATGGAGTTGTTTTTTGTGGAATAGTAACAAATAGAGGAAACCTTTCCACTTCCCAAGACACTACAGTCTATCCTGAGGAACAGATCTATCAGATACTGTTAGATGGGGGTACTTTTCATCATAATGTACCAATATTTGATTGACATATCTAATGTTAGCCCCTAATTATTAATTAATATAATTTATTAATAATTTAAACATTCCTATATAGTTCCAATATAAATTAGTCAATATTTTAATCTAATTAAAATAGATTAAGAAAATATTAAGTATTCATGTTAGCAATGGGTATGTCAACAAAAATGAACCCTTTAAAGTTCCATTTAAAGGCAGATTAAGGTAAGCACTTCATTAAAACAATTTAATTCTTAAACTTTGAATCTTGTCAATCATCTTTTCTTTTACCCTGAACTGACTGTGCCATTTATTCAAACAGAATAAAGAAAAACAGATATGAATATTACAGTATTAATGTTTGTTTAAATAAGTAAATATTTTGCCTTTTCTCTAAGAAACTAACACTTTGAGTTAGGAGTTGTTCTGAAAGAAAGTATACCTGGTATATTATGAGCCAGTGAGGTCTATGTTTAAGTGTGGATGTAGATTGGCAATAGATTGTAGTTATTTGAATAAAACCAGAAAAGGCAAAGCTGCAATTGCATAACTTGATGTGCAAAAATATTTTGATAAAACACAGGGAAAAATTGTCTACATGGCTCCCACATCTAAGGTGAAGGTCTTCTCATTTACTTTTTCATACTGCAAATTATTATTTTTTGCTTTGCTTTTTGTTATTATTTATTTATTTATTTATTTATTTTCCTTAGCTTTTGCTAATATATAAATTGGAACATATTTATTATTATATTCAGATCAGTTGTTATTTTTTTAATTTTTATTTTGAGATTGAGAAACTGGTTTTACTCAGCACATATCATAAAAGCTAGCTTGCTAAACCTTTTTCTGTCTTTTCATTCCAAAAGGATGAAACCTTATATTCACTAAGTCACACCAAGCTGTCACTTAAAAAACAATTTCCTATATTGGTTTATTACAATGGATTTATTTCTAAAATAATAATAATTTTAGGGACACAGGTACGATTTCCGATTACTGTATTATTATGTAAACACTGTGATCTGTAAATCACAGATGCGATTTCTTCCTTGACATGTATGAATAATGCATTTACAAATAAAGCATAAAACATGGGTTGAAATATTTTCATTTTTGCATGTGTGAACTGTAAGTAAAAATATTCTTTTTTTTTTTACTTCAATGGTTTATGGAAAACAAATAAAATATATTAGAGATGCCCAAAAAGCTGTCATTCTCAAATATATCCCTATGCATTTACTTCTTAGTTTGAAGCTTCAGTAAATGCTAATTTGTGAGGGAGTGCTAAAATAAGACAGGTGCTAATTTCATTCCACTATACCTGCTGTGGTCTCTCAATAGGTTACTCAGTTAATTGCACTGTTGCTCATTGCTTGCTTTGAGCAATCACTTAAAAATGTGTTCACTACTTCTACAATGCAATTTACTTACACTCTGATTTTGGAAGTATATCTCAGTAAAATCTTGAAATTTATGTAAAAGTAATTGATGTTCAGATATCAATATGGATTATTTGCCTTTAATACTTATCATTATCCTGTCCTCCAAATAACAGGATAATAAAGCAAGGATCTATTATTAGCACATGCATCTTAAGTTGATTTCAAAGTGATTTCCCCCAAATAAAATATTTCAAAGAAGTAGGGAAAAAAACCAGTTATATCTTGATCCAGTAAGAACACAGAAAAATTTCAGGAATCATAAGCGATGTCTCTTTATTGAATCTGTAATCCTTTTCAATACAGAATCTGGGTCAGGAATGGATTTGATTGTATCTGCAATGACAAAATATTTATTTCTCCTAATAAATCCCATAGTATAGAATTGGTGCTGCAAGAAAGGTCACTGTGCTTCCTCTTGTTGCAGTGCTGTCCCAATATCCATGTAAATCAGTGAACAGTTTGGAAAGAAAAAATCAGGAAAGGAGCTAGACTGGGAAATAGTGTGCTTTCTGAGTATATTAATGCTAAATAATTCAGTAATAGTAAACTTAGCTAAAATGCACTTTTCAGCAGAAAGTTAGAAAAGGTCTTTTGCAAATTCTTGGTTGTTTCCCTAGCACAAAACCATTTTTTTTTCTTTTTAGCTTCACTGTTTTGTGTAATTTTTAATCTGAAAAATGAGAAATTCAGCTATGGTTTTCTACACGCCAAACTGACAACCAAATCTCATATGGGAAAACTGAATAATTTATTTCACTACAGTGGTAAACAGCTATATGGCTTACTTTTATCAAAGAGCTTGACATAATTAAATTTATTTATTAATGCAAATATTATTAATAAACAAAGGCAAAAAAAAGATTTATTTTTCTGACTAGCCATTATCAAATTTGAAATGAATGACAAATACTTCTAAATTGAGACAGTACCTATTTTTGGATGTATCAACATTTTTCTCCACTAATTTTAGCAAATATAAAATATAAAACAATGCTTTAGTAATAGCAAGCATTTGTTTTCTTGTCTTCTAATACATGCACATCACATCTGTGTAGTTTTAAGATATTGTCTCTACAGAAAATAATACTAAGTAGATAATTTAACTAGGCATTTTACATAACAATAAAGGTGTGCTTTTACTGAAAGATATATCAATTGGGATTATTTAAACTATATAACAGCAAAGCTATACATCATTTGTCCCAAATGTTAACATACATAAATAAATAAATAAATAAATAAATAAATAAATAAGTAAGTAAGTAAGTAAGTAAGTAAGTAAGTAAGTAAGTAAATAAATAAATAAATAAATAAATATTATGTATCCTTACTAGGATGATATAGAAAAGAATTGATAGCTTTATCAATAGCTTTTTAATTTCAAAAGAATGGGTAGCATGCTCTATGAATTAAATCCTATCTGATCCACAAGGGCATAACTTCTATGCTGAAAGAATGTCATTTCTAGGGACTCTACTTTTCAACCTTAAAATTGATGGCTCCTTTCTCTGGCATAACAATGGATGTTGTCGCTCTGACAACTGAGAATCAGCAGCCATTTTTACTTTTGCTTCTAACATGCCTTTTCTATTTTTTTAGAGTTCAGATGTAGAAGGGGGATGGGGTAAATGTTTGAGGGTTTAATTAGCCATAACAATGTAGAAGTGTGGGAACTCAGGGACATGGTCTGATAAGGTTTTGGAGGGCTGTGGAGCCAGTGAGAAAAGCACCGTCTTGTGTTAATTAGGGAATGTGATTTATGACAGCATTTGTGTGGTGGAAATTGCAACTTGTTACATTGTATCTGGGGGAGGCAATCTCAGTTTTGGGTTCAACTATGTAAGTGCAGATACTTTGTTTCCGAATAAAATGTTCTTTAAGGAAGAATTCTTGCCTTGAAGTTCTTTTACCGGTTTCATCTATCGGAACCATGACACTTCACTTGGTTATTGTAACTGCCCTTCTATATCAAGTTTGCAAAGAACCTTGGCATTATGGCTTTTTCAATAGGTCTTTGGGATCAGGATGAATGGCTGAATTACCCCTGTGTATTCATAGAAGTTGTAGGATATGTTGGGTAGTTGGTATTCTGGGGATAGAAGGCAGTGGTGGGATTCAGCTGGTTCGTACCAGTTTGGCAGAACCAGTAGCTAATTTTTTGTTGAGTTCTGGCCCAGGTCCAGAATGGACTTCTGGAAGCGACATCCACACAGAGAACTGGTTGTTTATATATTTGAATCCCACCACTGGTAGAAGGGAAGGTATCACTTCCTCTAATGGTAAATTATAAACTGGAATTATCAATATTTTTAATATACAATCCAAAATAGCTTGGATAACCAAGCTTCAGTAACCAAAGAGTAAATATTCAAAATGTAGTTTCTTTCTCACAGTGAATGGTAATGTTTGCTTTTTAAATTAAACTTATATTCCATAAATCAAAGCAAAGCAAAGCAAAGCAATGTTGGAGGTTTTACAATATATAAGTTGAATATCACAATAATTGTAATATTTTTCAAACAGTATTTTAGGTTGCTTTTAGATAAAATTCCAAATGGCAAGCTAATTTTTTTAAAGGAAAGTATTTCAAAATATTGTTTCTGATATTATATGCAGCACATCTAAAAACTGGGCATAGAATTGTCAGCTTTTCAGACCTAGCTTAAATAAACTTCCCTTTCTTTAGAGAATTGGTTACAGAGATGAACTGGATAACATTTTATTAAATTTATGGTCTCAATCTGTTCTCTTTTTTAGTTAATATCATCTTCCTTTTTGTTTATTTATTTATTTAGCGATGTGCATCTCATCTGCACCTAATGGTTACATTTCATGAAAAAATATTATGTTTGTTTACTGAAAGCAGTACAGCACTCTTATATTTCTATTCTTCAATAGAAATAAGAAAAAATATATTTAGGCCAGATTTCAAGATGATTTATTGTATGCTCCTTTGGGGTTCTTCTGTTTAACAAATAGATACCCTAGATTATGACACATTGTATTTCATTCCTTTTTTCTCCCAGAAAGACAATAATAGAACTTCTCCCCCCCCCCCTTCCTCCTCCTTTAATCCAAGCCCTCTGAAGATAAATCAGTATTATATTAAATGGCTAATACAAAATTGTCTGCATGGCCTTGGCGAATTTTAATTAAAGGCTAAATTATCATTGATCAAATATAGAATAAAACGTACTGGGTAAAAGAAAAAAAACAGGCGATATTGAGTAAATCTTTCCTGATTCGAAAGGTTAGTTTTTTCATAATACAGTCTGCATATAAAGTTAATAAGGAATGGTATCCAAGTTAGGAGCAATCCTTTCCCAATTTTAAAATATTTGGTTATGTATATTTAGTTATGTATTTAATTTAAACCTTTCCTTCATAGTCATCATACACATTCTTGAATGTAAATTAAGTAGATAGATTATTTTTAAAGTGCTAATCAGTCTTTTGTGATCTGCCCAGTTTTCATGTCATCAATAAACNATATGTACTTTCAAACTCCCTGTTTTTTTTTTAATCCATTAGATATTCCCCATAATACATTGGGTATCTCCAACATGCAGTACGTCCACAAATCTAAACATCTCACAAGAATTAACAAATGCTAGTGCTTCTGGGTTTCAAAGCACATATGAAAACAGACTAGCAGCCAGAGAACTACAGGCTGCTCTAGTTCCTTTATATAAAAGACTGCAACTAACTCTAACCCTAACTAACTAACCCTAACCCTAAAACTTCATCAGCTAATTTATTTCAATCTATCTATCATTCCAACAGTGGTTTATTAATCTACCCTAGATGAGTATTGACCTCAATTAATCCTTAATCAATAATGAACAGAGTTCTATGAAGGAAACGACCATAACTGTTGGGATCTGAAGTGTAATGTCATAAATATCTTTAGCATTATTTCAAAAGCATGTGAAATTTCTAAAATTGTTTGGTGACTTAAGTATTCTTAAGGATTGGCCTTTTTTGTTATTATTATTATTAGAAAATAAACTGGTGCTTTCCAGTCATCTGGCCATTGCTGTGTTTTCATGTCTTCTTATAAAGTACAAGAAGCCCTTGCATCAGCTTGCAGGATTTTAAATAGTTTGTTTGACATTTTATTAGCTCACATAGCCTATTGTGCAGCAATATCTTCTAAGGCTCATTTAACTTCTCGTTCCAGAATGTCTGATGCAAGTTAAGTATAACAAATGTTGTATATATCAATGATTTGGAGATATTTTTCCACCATTCTTTTTCTACAATTCTTTAATATATCTTTAATATAGCTTCTTTATATTTTCTTCTCTAATACTTCTTTCCCTGTTTTGTATTTTATAATGATTACAGCATCTTTGCATAAAAGTTTCCTTCCTTTCCTTAAAGACTTCACTTTATTAAATACATCATATTAAAGAGATCACATTTAATTTGTTTGCATTTGCTTATTACTTAAATAGATTTTCTTGCCTTGTTTTCTGAAATTCAGAATTTGGTTGTACATTTTTTCTATCTTCCTTTTATTTTCCACCTGATTTCTGCTATTCTGTTCTCTTTTTTTCCAGTTTGGGATATTTTTGTCCTTGATTTTTAATGATATCATGAATCCAAGTCAGAGTTCTTGGAGCACTTTATCTACCAAATCTAGCATGTTATATCTATTATTTAACTTCACTGTTTAACCATATGACAAGTTGCTTGCTGGTCTGATGATTTTGTTTTATTTGATTCAAGTTAGATTCTTGCAAGAATAAGTTAATTTATCTTCAGTCAAATCTCTTTTTTCTGATTGAATAGAGCTTCTCTATCTTTTCAAGCACATAATTAATTTTATATTAGTGATGTTCATCTGGTGATGTCCATATCTATATTCACCTTTCATACAATTGTAAGAACATACAGTATCTATTATTAACCATTAATTTTATTGACAAATCTCTATTTGTCTAGGATGATCAAAGTCTCCCAGTTGAGGCTACGTTGTATCTTTCGTTGTGTTATAAGATTAAGGAGATTTCACTATGTGTTCTCACTGTTAGTTGGTATGCATGGATGTGTTCTCCTAGTCTTCTTGTGGCTGTCATAGTCTTTATACTGTGAGTTGTAGATATCTCCTGGTTTTTTTTCTTCTTGAGCTACTGGATCTTTTGGTTTATTTAAGATGTTTTGGAAGACTTTAGTTGGTTTAAGTGCTACAGTGATGCTGTGTGATTCTAATAGTTTGTTGGTTGTTTCTGAGATGTTTTTGATGTATGATAGTGTCATCCTTTTCATAGTTTGAGTTGGTTATACTATAGTGGTTTGAGAGGTTAGGCACTTTTTGATACAATATTCATCTCAAAAACCAAAATACACAGTAGCCCAAGAAGGAGAAAATAGGCATCCTAGATGAGTTAAATCCAAAAATGTTAGGAAATTTCTGGAAGTTTGGCATTCAAACAAATTAGCTGTTAATAGAGATAAACCACATTTAGAAGAAGGAAACAAAAAGACCAAAACACATCCTTATCAGCAGGCTGCACCCAGATAAGCAGGGATTAACACCAGGCAAAGAAAATCAAGCAGAAAAACAATACCCTAGTAAAGGCTCTACTAAGGAGTAGTTCATTTGGAGAAATATTAAAATATCCTGATTAAACCAGCAGGGATGAAGTTGACAAATTAAGTTAGCTTTCATGTTTCCTTATTAGTGTATAAACCTTGTCCAATTATCAAGCTCCTCTCCTCTCCCCTCTGTTATATGGGATTTTTTTTTAATTACAATATCTGCAGCAACCTTTGTCAGAATGGTCATTTTATTGTTCTCAGGCTTTTCATGTCAACAGATATAAAAACATAGATCATAGCACTACTTGATCTTAGGTCCAAAAATATGACCAGCCATAGAGTGGTTTCTTTTAGAAGTTATAGAAATATTTTGTTTCATTCTGATGCCATCTAAGAAGCTCAGATCAGCTATAATAGATAATCTGAAGAAGTTAAAAATTGTGGAGAAGTGGAACCAAATTATGATAAAAATAATTGCTACCAAATAGTTTGTAGTATTGTGATGTGCAGGGATAAATAAATAAATTAGCACTTCTGTAATGTCACCATGAGACCAGGACATATTTTATACATATTAATGTATAAAAGTTCTAAGTGAAGAATTCTAGTGAAGAAAATACAATAGCATAACAACAAAGTAAATGAAATAAGTTTCCCCTCCCCTTCAGAGGAGAATATTACTGTGGTACAGATTATTACTGTGAACTAATTTAATTCTCAAAGTGAAGTTTTACTGGAGTAGAACATTACATCATGCTCTTTGTTTTTTCTACATTTATGATGCATTCTTTGTAAAATGGTTGGAAAACAATGACACAAGCTATCCTGTTTCATAATAACATTTTTTAAAAAAAATGCAACAATGGATAAATAAGTAATGATATTGCTCTTTAGCATGCATCCTGGGAAAACTAATGCACCAAGTAGAGTTTCCATTGGGATAGATATTACATATTCATGCAGCCCATTTCCTCCTTTGCCTGCATCTTTTAAAAAAAATCAGTACCACTGAAAAATGAGGAAATTGATCTAAAGGCCCCCGGAACATCATAAAGTTGCACAGAAAATACTAGAGAGAGGGTATTTTTGTACACATAGCACAACTCTTCAGAGTAGTTCACTTTCCTACCCACACATCATCTGAATGAAGACTACTCAACAGTTTGTCTATTGATCTAATGATGAATTCATATATTTAGATTGTGAAAGCACAAAGTCGAAGGGTTAGAAAGCTTATCAAATATTGTATTCAGATGCACAATTATTATTATAGAAAAGAGTCTACTCCTGTCTTCAAGGAATTCAACCTTTTGTGGTGTTTTGGACATTGATTGTAGTTTTTATAGAGGTTTTGTCATTAATTGAGTTAAGACACTTTGTTGTTCAATACAAAAGTATATAAAGTACCATTACTACTGTGATATACTTCCACCATACGATTGTTAACTGGTTGGCAAAGAGTTCATCTATTTCTTCTGATTGGTTGGGTGGCCTGTAATATACACCTATGGCAATGTCACTTTTTTCCCTTTTATATTGACCCATATACATTCTGGAGGGGTTTTATCTTTGATCACGTGCATTTCTGTAGATATGTAGTGTTCTCTTACATATAGTGCAACTCCCCCCCCCCTCTTTTTGTAGATCTGTTTCCTTTGAACAATTTGTATCCATCCATCAGTATATTCCTGTCCTGGGTTTCATCTCGCCAGGTTTCTGTAATGCCAACTGTGTACTATTGCTTCTAGTTCATCCTGGTTTTTTCCCAAGGTTTGAGCATTTGTATATAAGTATTTAAGATTTTTATGCCTGTCTGTGGGTTTGTTTTCTGGATCTCCTAATTGTTGTTTGTGTTTTTCTTTTTTTCTCATCACTCCCTACCTCATTGTTTGATTTGTTTTCTTGGGATTTATGATTGGTTTTGTGTTCTAGAGATTCTAAAGATTGGTCATGTGAAAGGAAAAAAAATCTTAATAATTCTTTCTGTATAAATCAAACATATGTCACCAGGACACACTTGTTAGAGATGGGGAAGAAATCTCCAAGATTATTTTTAAGTGGAGATTGTAATTACTGTACATGAACTTGGCCTATCCTATCCTATCCTATCCTATTCTATTCTTTCCCACATACTTTTTGCTTTTGACAGAATAACATTAAACATGGAGTTATCTTCCTTTTAGATAAACATGATAATAAAGAATGCATCTATTTTATATTTTAAATATGTAACACCTATGGTTGTTCATCCATTTCCAAACAATTAACAGTATATTATATTTAGTGAATTAATCTATGCACTGGTTAGTGTACAAATTTGAGTGAACTGAAGATTTTAATTTGAAAATTAAAGTTTTTATAAAAAATGTGATAACATTGTATTCATTAATACTAAGAATTGTGTACTAATTTGTAATAGAATGAAAATCACTTTATAGGCAGCAAGTTATTAAGTTCCACTGATTTTCAATCTCTAATGCAGGACAAAATACTAAAGGGAATTTCAGACAATATTAAAGCCATCAAAAATATAAATCTTCTTTAACAATGTTTGCATTGTATTTTAACACCTGAAAAAATATCTTTCTTTTACACTGGTTTGAAAACATAATCAATTTTTTCCAATTATTTCTATCTCTATATGCATAGTCCTCTGAAGAAAGTGATTTTTTTATATTGTAAAGATATAAAATTAAATTGACAAGTTATCTTAGTGAAGTCATAATCTCCTCAGCATTGTTCTGTACTTGAGAAGCAGGGGATACAAAGCTGTTCAATGCAGGCCTTAAACATACCTCTTATCAAAGTGACTAATCCCTCTTGAAGATTTGTGTGATCTTCATAAATATCCTTGTTTTATATTATCTATATCTACTTTATATATAGATTCAAATATTGGCAACAACATTTGAGAAACTATAGAAATAACTTTCAAAATAAAAATAAGAGGGAAAGATTGATTAGAAGATGGGTAGCTAAATAAATAAATAAAGTTGGCCTCCTATTGTTTAGACCAGGCATGTCAAACTCGTGACGTCACATGATGTCGCGCAACGTATCGTGACTTTCCCCCCATTGCCGGCAATGGGATGGGCGCGGTTTCGACGTGACGCATCCGGCCCGCGGGCCAGCAGTTTGACATGCCTGGTTTAGACTATAATTTTGTGCACTAGAATTTCAAGGGAAACAGAACATGATGAAACTGAATTGTAAACCCCCCAAAGTCATCTATGTGTGAGTTGGGCAACTATATAAGTTTGTTTAATAAATAAATAATAAAAATAAGATTGGATATAATATAATATATTGTGTTATACAATGTGACTGATTTTACAGATTGGGGCTCTTTCTTATGTTAGTGCTATACCAATCTGGGATTGGCAGCATGTCCTTGTACTATTAAGTTCTTTCTAAGTTGCTAAAAAGATATTTTGCAAAGCAGTTTGTGCCCCACTGATGTGAATGCCTTCCTTATCTATTTACTTGATTCCATCCTTCCTACTGGAATTAAGGCACCATCTCCCATTCTTGATTGATCTGAAAACAATTTTGACTTTATTTTTTCTCTCCATGGCATCCCATATAGTGAGACAGTTATGAGGATGAGACAGGACAAAACTCTTCTTGATTAACTTTCATTTGGCCTGCTGGAAATATTTATCTCTTTTTTAGGCCTCAATAGTGAAGACACTCAGAAGGCAACAAAAATATTTTAGGGCTTGGAGGAAAACTAGAGTGTGTATGAAGGTATACAGAGAAGGCTCTTCCCTTGAAGACAGAAATACATTTTTTAAAAAATATATAAAAAGATCATGATTCAATCCACAGGATTTCTCAGCTAAGATGAGATATACTTTGAAACCCTAGAGAACTTTTGCAACAGTTTTTGCGTAAACTGTATCCTGTCCTTTAAAGCATATGGGATGCTGGAGAGAAATTATTTATATGTCCTAGCCAATATGGCAAAGTACAAAAGGTGACATAATAGATGATATTCCACCAGTCACTGCATTATGGGTAATGACATTGAGAGCAAACAACTCTCTACACATCGCAATAACACTGAGAAAAATACTAGTAGCTATTACTGTTTTGTGCAAAGTAACCTCAGATATTTATTTCTTCACATTTTCCTTTCTCACAATGTATGAAGTAGCTGAAACTTTTCAACAAGCAAAGAAATTAGTTTAGAATTCTAGTAAGGCTGAATATGTAAAACAGCTACTGTATATGGGTAAAGGTGATGAGAATTGGACATATTTTACCCATTTCCCTCAGACACTTCAGTCACCCACATGACTATAGAAGCTTCAAGTTCTTCTATATAACAGTACTACAGAGAGGCAGTAATGTCATTATTTTCTATAAGAAAAGACCATCCCAGAGCCATTTTAAATGACTCAAATGCTGGAATAGATATATAATATTACAGCAATGTACATTGTTCAGACTACCAATGCAACTAACTGTTCTTATTGTTCTGATTTATGCCTTTGATATCAATGCATATTAAATGGATCATGCCAAATAATTATAAAAATCATTTCTTACCTTCTTCTTCCTTTCAGTTTCAGAACAAAAATACATCCCAGTAAGATATGTTATTATTTCAGTAATAGAACTGATTTTCTATTCTGTATATCCGATATATTTAAAAACCCTCTCCAATGTCAAAATTATCTGGAATATGCTATGCATGAGATCATATACTGCTCTTTGATTGTCTGTGCACAACAACAGGTAGTATGTATTTACTTTACTAAAAATGTAGCAATTTAAAACAAAGATAGCTAAGCATAATTGAAACACAAAGGTAAGTAAATGAAATACAATAATGTTGTAGTATGAAATGAGTAATAAAAGTATGACTAGCAATGTAACTTAATAAAAAAAGAAAAAAAAGATAATTTCAAGATGTACTGTATCCAGAGTGCAGAAAACTATTATAAAATATCATTTCTAGTGTTCAGCAATTATACTGCAGAGGCCAGAATGTAATGAAAGTGGATAGGAAATAAGACTATGTATTTGCTTCAGTGAGATTTGGGATTTTTCTGAGGTGATGAGAGGATCTTACATTTTTCCCAAATCAAATTTGGCTCCTTTAAATTTTTTAGGAAGAATTAGATAAGGAAGAGGTATTAACCAAGCTATTTTTCCCCTCAAGTCTTAGTAATAAAGTGTCAGGAAGAGGAAGAAGGGAAAGGAAGTAAGAACAATTCCAAAACATAACACAGTCATCCTCACAGTTATCACTGTGGTTTCAATACAGGTGAAGAAGGAATTTATTAAAAATAGTTACTGTTTCATAGCAGTTTCATGAATGATATAAGAATTCCAATTGGACAATAAATAAACACAGGTTTGGTGAAAAACTTTTGACAGAAAATCTATCCAACCAATAATGTGGAGCTGCACAAACCAACTTAGGTCATCTTAGGCAACTAGAATTTTCACTGGGCTGTTTTAAAAAGAAGTAATATTTCTACCTTCATCCCTGTCTGTTAGTTATAATGACAGATTAGGTATGAGCTTCAGTTAATGTATATGATATGGGAGAAGAAATGGTTTTGCTTACTGCTACATCGTCTCCACCTGCTACCATCTACTTTCAGTGAATCTCCAAATGAGGGAGATGTCCTCTTTTTGGCTAGCAAAACTTAAAAGGGATATGTGGATGGTTCAATAAGCAAGAAGGATTTTCTGGTTATGCAAAATGTATATCTAATCATGGATACTTATTTGCAATTACAAAAGACAGGAAGAAAGATTTGAAATACCTGCCCTTTCAATACTCCTATATAATATATATGCTTTGCATTACACACATTTGTGTACTTCATCAATAACATGTAAACAGGCTATTCCATTGGAACTAAAACACTTAATAGTTATACTCTTGGTTCTATCAAATCCGCTGAAAATAGAAAAACAAAACATAAAATTCCTCAATCTACTTTCCCTTGGATATTGTAGAATATTAAAAAGGTATCCAGATTCAGCTAACCAGCATGCCTTGCAGTACTGTTCTGTAGCCAAGTATCACTACCAGAATTTACTCATAGGCTCCTTCACCAATAAAAGCAGCAAATATCACTTAAATTGACTGTTTAGGTGAAATAAAGATAAATCAAACAACAAAAAAAGAGATAGCTATCTTTAGAAGTATATAGTACAGCAGTTATTTTTTCTCTAGATAAGCTGATGTAACATTTAAACAAATAATATCTGCATGAATGTAGTCTGGGAATCTTCTCTAATTCAGAGGTGTTGAGAGAAAAACCTTAATATTTGCTTCAGTGACTTATCATGGTGTAGAATATAAGTTTTCCTTATTTGTAAATTGTCCATATTACTCTGGAAATTCAAGTTTTTGAAAAGACCACTTCATTCAATAGCAGTTCATTAGACTTTCAGTAAATGGCTTTATGATCAGAGGAAGAAGCATTGTTAAATAGTTTTAATTAATGACAAAGTGAACAAGAAAAAAAGGTCCAAGAAAATATTTAGAAATGTGCGCTTAAAATTAGCACTTTCCCTCTCATAGTTGTCTGAATATGCTACAATCCTAGGAATATTAAGTGCATTGTAAGCTAAAATGACATTGCTTCCAATTTCAACATTATTTCTTTCAATATTTGCAAGATCCAGGGAAGAGACAAATTCAGATGGAGCAAAATATGATGAATTAAAGATATGAGAACAAACTTCTAGTTTTTATATAGTTTATATTGATGCTGTACTGTATTTATTCAGGAAAAGATACAGTCTGTCCATTGGGATTTATTCTCCATTAGGTATAGTTAGGAATGCAGCTTTAATTGCCTATTCCTGGACATACAGCCTTTTCTGAATAGTTTGTTCAGGAATATGTTCTTTAGTGATCAATTGGATAATTCAAATAAATAAACCCTGATGTTCAGTTTTCCATTAATAACAAATATACTATTTAGTATATAAATAAAATATAATTTTTTAGTCCTTGCTTTATCAGATGTGAAAAAAGTACAGAAAATTTAATCAAAAAATGGAAAGAAGATGTAGAAGAAATTAAAAGCACAAACAGATACAAAGGATAAAATTAATGATTTTTCTAGTTTGTATAAAATTTTTATTGTAGAATATGTCCATAAGCAAAAATGATAGCTGGTCAGATACAGAAAAGCCAACATTTTCAATGAACTTTGTTTGGTAATCTATGTATCATTTCTGTAAAATGAACTCTTTAAGTGAGAGAACCAAAAGTTCATGATACCCAAAATATAATCAATAAGAGGGTTTTTCACATCCTGGATATTCGAGGACCAGTTGTAAGTATCTCTTGTTCAGTATGAACAATTGCTAAATGACAGGCTGTTAACCAAGGACTACTTGCAACATTTGGTTTTGAAGGAATGGTCTGATACATTTTGCTTTCCAGGTAAAAGAAATATATATTCAAAATGATACATTACTATAATTAGTCCTTTAAAATATTTAGATTATTTAAGGAATAACATTACTTCCTAGAAGAAGCAAAACCCTAAGTAATATCATGTCTTTGTCTTTCCAGAAACAGAGCTAAGTACTATTATGCTTTAATTATCTGGCATTGATTGAGGGAAACTTATTAATTAAACTACAGCAACACTTAATGGTAAATGAGTTGTGCCTTTCTGTCAAAAATCATATCTGCCATTATAATTTATTATTGTTAGTAATAAATGAGCAAACATTTAAGAAGTGGGACTTAAATTATAAGCTGTCTGATTTCACACTCTCCAACTCCACTTTATTTATAGCAACAAAAGCTTTAAAAGCACCTGAAAATATATTCCATGTTTCTTTTCACCACATTTTATCTCTTAATTTGTAAGTGTCAAAATGAATTCTGAAGGTTTCCAACCTATCAGCAACTTAAGAAATGTTTGAACACATCTAGCATTTTCAGTCTTTATTTATAATACTGCAACATTAAGCAGTGAAAAACCTATGAACAGATAACCTTCATTGTCTGTTGTGTTATCCCTTTCATATTGTACGCAGGGCATTATTAATACTTTGCTATTTCATCTGAATAGTAGAAGTTTGATTATTAAAAAAGTAGGAATTAAAGTTTTAAGGTGTCAGCAGATTGTAAATATGCCTCACTGCCTTATCCTTGGAATAATATATTGACTTATATTGTTAACAGAAATGAAGTTCTTCAAAGTGATTAAAGACATTCAGTTTGAAATACTACTTTATTACTACCCATGAACACACACACACACAAACATAGATATTTATGTACGTGCATATGCACATGTATATGTATTCTTGTTTTTAAAATGGTATAGTAATAATATTTAATATTATCTGAATTGTCATTATCAGCCTTCCCTTTTCAAAGTTCATGCTAAGAATATAATGTTCAACAATGTGAATAAGCAATTGCTGCTTAATTTATATGATAATTGGTTAAGATGAGAAGTCTGTATATATCTTTAATATGCTCAATGAATCATTAAAGAAGAGAAGGACATGGTCAGCTATATTTTGAGACTGATATATTGCTATATTGAATGATTCAACTTTTATGAATATAGTCAATGATTCAACTGATATATTGCTATATTGAATGATTCAACTTTTATGAATGTAGTCAATGTACCTGAAAGCGTGGCTAGATCCCCATAAAAGGTTCTGTGAAAATGAATATGTTCCTACTTGTTAGTACAATGTATATCATAGATTGGTTGAAGCATAGTGGCAAAGGATAAAGAAGAAAATAATACTATATAAAAATATCAGGATTTCCAATAGATAAAAAGGAAGATACCAATATGTTACCTAATTTTTCCATTGTAATATACAGTATATTAGCTATCATCGTAACTGATAAAAACCTAAAATATAAATATTTTTCCTCTTTCACACAAAAACAAATATTCTTTGGTTTCATATATAAACTATAATGATCAATATTCAGATTTTAGAATCTTCAATGTAAGATTCATGAATACATGTTAATATATGTTAACTCTCTCTCCATTCAGTAAGATGGAGCTTGCTTCTGCTATACAATTATTATTATTTTATTTTGCTCTTTCTATACATGCGGGCGTGAATATGCTATACAGTATTGTATTCCTATAATAGAGGGCTATTTTTAATCCACATTTATTCCAAGTTTTCACAGGATACCAAAAGAAACTAAGTCTCACTTCAGCTCCTTATTTTTACGGGTGACAGAATTCATATCCAGAATATTCTATTGATTATCTTAATTTTGTATTCATATTACTATATAGACTATGAGCCTATGCATTGATTCATGCTCAAAATATGTTTTGATATAGGTAATATGCAAAATATGCTTTGATATAGGTAATGTTAACTGTTGATGAGCAGTTAATCTTGTATACAAGATTAAGAATTTTAATAGTATATTTTACTGGAAACGGGTAAATCACAAATTGTACAGTGAGTATGCTTATACTCTAAAATCAGCTGTCACTGGTAATAATTTCTCTTAGCAGTGTGAGAGCCTTTATGGTTCTTGTTTATTCTTTAAATGTTTATACAATATACCCTATACTTAATGTTAAAATCAAATTATATAGTATCCTCCTTTCGATTCCCATTTTTCTGAAAAAAAATGTTTTGTCTAATCCCTATATATATTGCAGGAGGAAACATCCTAGTTATCAGTATGTGCAAAAAAATAAAGTAGCTGAAAATCACTGACCACATATTTATGTATTTGTTTGGTATGAAAGAGAGAAGTGATACTTATGGAACACTGTTTTGAAGATCAGATGGAAAGAGCCTCATTATCCCATTCTGTTACATTTGGCAAACCAGCCCTTCAGACAGGTTGCAATGCTAATTGTGATTTATTGGTAAAATACCATTTCAGTGTAAGTGTATATAGCAACAACCAGTGCTTTTTTTGTAAAAAAAAAAAAATGTGCCAGAACTCACACACGTTATACAACCCGCCTTGCCTACCCTACAAGGTTCCATCCAAAAAAGGTGCCGGAACTCCATTCTTGGCGTTCTATGACAAAAAAAGCCCTAGCAACAACCATTCCCCCTCTGAACTCAAAATTCAAAGTATTTTGCTCACATTAATTTTGAAAATATAGAAAACAAATCAATTGATAGAACAAAGTTTTCATGTTTTAATCTGTTAGCACATCCACAGTTCTTCTTCACCCATTAACTTCCCTTTTTGGCATAAAGATGGGTCTGTCTGGAAATTGTGACAGAAAAAGTGCTGGCAGCAATAAAAGATGTTACATAGTGAATTCTTTCCTTCCTTTTCTTCTTACTGTACAATGTCCCCAGAAGAAAATTTCTTAAGAGAATGGGAGTTATACTTCATGCCACAATACTTCAGGGTTTAACTGAATTAATGAGTATTAATATATTAGTGAATAAACTCGAGTATCTGCTGTAGAATGAACAGAGCATATTCCTAACATATACAATTCTTTTGTTCTTAATAGCATCAACCAAAGTTAATGGACATATTAATATTTTTTTCTAATTGGTTCAACCCATCTAATCTTTGAAACCAGCTAAGCTCATTATTTCTTCCTGCCAAAGTAAAATTATTGTATACAGTGCTCTACAAGAAAGCTGCTAGAAATATGAAAAAATAATTTGTTCAGATCCATTTGTTTGTGATTGTGATTGGTAGTATTGTTCTCCGACAGAGAAATTTGAAAGGAAAGATAATGTACTTTCAACATGAAGTTTCAATAAGGCCTTGGACCTTGTATTTACTCCTGCTGCTTTCTCAGCTGCCTAGATTCCTAGAAGAAAGAGAAAGAAAAGACAATGAACAGTTTTTATAACATCATACTGACAGGCATATTCATATAGCAAAGCAATAGTCATGTCTTAACTATGTTGACTGATTGCAACACAGTCAACAACTATAAGACAATATTTTCATTGATTTGCTGTAGAATTTTGATAAATTTGTAGCTGGAAGTAAGAAAAAGTCATAAAAAGATAATTTATAGTCTCTCTTGTTTTGTCAAGTATTCATGTTTCTTCCTTTAATTCATAGGATTCAGCATTTTCCCCCGCTACCCCTTGCCTCATCTCCAAAATGTGTAATATTTGTGTGGGGAGGAGAGAGAGATTGTATTATTTAAACTTCTACTTACATCACTATATTGCACAGGACTTTGATATCAGCTATCCAAGATATGGTAAGGTAAGGTAAGGTAAGGTAAGGTAAGGTAAGGTAAAGGCGAGGCAAGGTTAGGTAAGAGAAGAGATAAAAAAGACCTAATAAAAAAGACAATTATTCTCAAAAGGATCTCCCCATCACAAAAGATCCAGTAGAATGGCTCCTTATTGAACCTTTTTTCACAGAGTACCATCATCAGGTACCACCAAAGTGGGTCTTCTCAGTTGTTGTTCCCTTTATCTGGAACAGGATCCATGCAGATATCTGGATTACACCTTCCATCTTAGTTTTCAGGAAATTTATTAAAACATAGTAATTCCATTGTGCATTTAAGAGATGAAATGTTGTGGTCTTACACCATCTGATAGTGGAATGTTTTGTTTTTTGGTTAGACTGAAAATGTTCATAGTGCTGTAATACTGTTCATGTTCTGGTTTTGGTAATACTTTTCTGTACAAAAATAATTGTGATTTGTTTTCTTTTTATGAAATTGCACTCAGTTCAGTTTATAGAAGTGATGCCTCTTAATCACTTGCAATTAAAGCAACTTATAGGCCTAGTTGAATCAATCAAATAACTTTGCATAATAACAAGGCTATTACTTTATATTCCATTTGCAGTTTAATAGAAACAGAAAAGTAATGGCAGAAAAATACCTAATAGGTCCATCATGTTTGCCCTTTGAGTTTATTTCTTTTCTTTTTTCTTTTCTTTTTAATTTATTAACTTATTTACTATTTTTAATTATTATTTTTATATTTTATTTATTTACATTCTATTTTTTTAGTTTTAATTTTTGTCAGATGATGGACATGTGTTTATCGTAAGCATGTTTAAGCTCAATTACTGGTGACTGATCCACTACATCTGCTAGAAGTTGGTCCCAGGTTTCCACTACTCTTTCTTCTGAAGTAATATTTTCTAATATTACTTTTATTTCCCTTCTGTCAGTTTCAATTTATGTTATGTTATGTTCTTGATTTTTTTTATTTTCAATCCTAATTTTGAAAATACTGCCTTCAGTATTATTCACACCCTTAATATGTTTAAAGGTTTCAATAAGATCCTCCCTTTCACTTTTGTCCTCCAATATCTCCTGAGATGTTTTGTCCTTAGACTTTGCACCATTTTTGTTGCCATCTCAGGACTCACTCAATCGTATTAATATCTTTCTTTAAGTGAGATCACCAGAACTGGACACAGTATTCCAAATAGGGCCTGACTAAAGCCCTATATAAAGGGAATAGAGCTTCCTTTTTCCTGCTGGTGATCCCTCTAGGATTCTGGGATTCTACATCCCAGAATTTTGTTTGCCTTCTCAGTTGCCTTGCTTATTTTGTAGTCATCTTCTACACCCCAAAATCTTTTTCTTCCACCTTTGCTCCTATGCAATGTTTTGAATAAGTTTGTAGAATAAGCAGAAAAGTCCACAGAACTTTTGTGTCACTACATAACTGGATGGTCTGAAAGTATCCGTATCTATATGTGTTATTTATTGAAAAATAAGAGAGTAGAATTTGAGGACTTATGACAATCATGGCTGCTAATGCATGTTAAACAAGAAATGAGATTTATTATATTGTTTTTTGAGAAAACTGTCTACAACTCTCTATAAATATGATCCTATTATGTATGAAGTAAAGAAATCAAATCTTTTTGGATTTCAACTTCATTAATGTATTAATGAAGTTTTTTATTAACTAAATTTTAAATTGCCAAATATTCTGAGTATTTGCCTCAAAAATGCATAGGAATTCTGAAATGTGTGCTTGCTGTAGAAAGTATAAGAATTATTTCATGGAAAACAGATTTATAAGTGTCTGCTTTAAGAAATCTACCTTAAGAAACATGTAAATGATATTTAAATGTAATTTTAAACTGCATATGATGTAGAAACAGGATGAAAGTGATTTATGAGTACATGCATTTGACAAAATAATGAACTGAAACTAGAATGTTTGCTAGTTAATGAATATTTAGATAATTGGAGTTGATGAAAAGGAATAAATGGGGAATGGAAAATAACAAAGAAAATGGGATAAAATCACTTTTGCAAAATGGAAATATAATTACATATGCTTGACATAATTTTTGCTTGGGACTATACAATGCAATTACATTTCTTGTTTCCTCAAATGGACTATTTTGTGCATAGCTTATTTTCTACTATCCTAGTGAAGTACCCTACGTTTTTTAGGAAGGAGTCCTATGTCATTTGCTACTGGTAATTATAAATATGTCAGATTCCCACATATACATACACAAACATATGAATGTGTCTCTGTGCGCACACACACACACACACACATTTCACTACATGCTCATGAATGTATTAACTTTATCTTCTAGTTTGTCATAGTGACAGCAGCAAGTTCATACAATAAAATAACATCTATTGTGTTGTGAATGATGAGTACAGATTAGTCAAATCAATTTTGCACTCTATTCTGATTCATATAATTGATATTCCTAAAACTTCACAGAAATATAATTGTAGTCCAAACTTCTAACATTGAATTCTATAATCCATTCATGAGAGATAGGCAGTTGAAATATATTCAAATGGCAAGTATTGAACTCAGGTAGAAAATCCTTTCGTTTCTCAACTATACGTATGGTTGGAAAACTGTTCTCTCTTCCCTCTAAAAACCATTCCACAACTACTGTCAAAATGGACTAAGCTATTTATTAGTCCATTATCAAAACAAAATTGCAAAATGCATACATTTTGTTGTCCTTTGCTTGTTCAAATTAAATGTAGATTTTATTACGCAGTGCATCTGTTACTTTGTTGCTCTATCCTTGTGACTGAAAATGCCCTTTTATATTTAGAAGCCAAGTTTGGGATAAGAAAGGAGATTACACAAGGACTGAGCAGGATTGCTTAATTTATTTTTATAATCTATTTAATCATTTTGAAAGACTTTTGCTAAACATTGGCCTCCAACATGTGTGGAATAGGTAACATACCCAGTATTCCCTTATGATCCTATTCCCTGTTTTGCAAAATTATTTCTCCCTATTCTCTGTAGTGAGTTTGAATGCTCTAAAGCCATCTGCAAAATTAGCATAATTAATAAAGTTTGATGTAGAGATCCAGTTTGGTCTAGTAGTTAAAGCATCAGATTAGAAAACAGACTGTGAGTTCTATTCCCACCTTAGGCATTTGGGGCAGTCACTCTCTCCCAGTCCATGATGTCAATTCAATTCAGTGTATTGCTGTTTGCACCAATACAAGCAGCATGCTCTGTCTGTGTGGTTTTGTGTGTATAAAATCTATCTTAGTAGATGATAAACAAAATAAAATTTAAGACAAAGTTAAAATACATTTATAAAATAACCAAACTAATATCTATAAGTGAGGTCTAGAATACAGCCTATATATTTTTTAATTTAAATACAAAACAAAATATTACATATGACAACATCTAAAATTACAACAAAATGATTATATGTAAAATTATATGCAATGTATTATATAGAATACATTGCAGAAGACTGGCCTAAAACAATCCAACAGATCTTTCAAGCTGCTGCAGGTATTATAACAAAATATAGTTAGTCTATGAAGGCATAGGCTGAATCTGGGTGACCAGGATATCTACTAATTGGAGGCAGTAGTGGGATTCAGCTGGTCCACACTACTTCAGCAGAACCGGTAGCTAATTTTTTGTTATGCAGGCCCAGAATGGACTTCTGGAAGCGGCATCCACAAAGAGAACCAGTTGTTCACACCATTGATCGGAGGTTGAATGAATCTGTTCAGATGTTTCTCTAAAAAGAGCAATAATGAAGAACATGTTCTGTAGTTTTCACCTCTCTGGAATCACAAGGGCAAAGCATTTCAGCTAATGGTACATTTTTCTATTTACCATCCCAGGCTGCAGAGGGGAGAGCATGGCATTGGGCAAGAGAGAAAAAATGCTTTCCAATAGCTGGGTGTTTCTAGGTGTGTAAGGTATTTTGCAATAATGACAATATATCTTCTGTGTTCTTGTGACAGGAAGGCTGGAGCCTTCCCTAGATCTGCTTGCCTCTATGTATACTTTATCCATTACTTCAGGGTTTATTTTGCCTGATCATATTGCATCTTAAGAAACGAGGAGGGAGAGCAACCTGCATTTAAAGGATTAGATATAACAGCCTTGATCCATGTGGATTGAAAATTGTCTTGAAGAATTAATGGTGCTAGGCCTTGAGGATAGAATCTTAGCTTTTACCAAAGGTTAATAGAAGCTAGACACACTCTTGATTCAACTTTTATCTTACTTGTCTCTAGACATAAATATGCATTTGAGACACAGCGAGTTATCTTGAGAGTTCCCTCTGATAAATTTGGATTGTATCCTCTCCAAGGAGGTGAAACAAGAAGCTGGAGGGCCAATCAGAGACCCATAGAGGAACTGAGTTAATGGGTTGTCCTGACGATCTTAAGGGTCCTTGGAACATAATATCATCCTTTGGCTGCCCATGACATCAAGCCGGGGTGACAAGATTGGTCAGTTCCTGTCACAACCAATGAATCAACACTCAGTTGATCTGGAAAACAAAACAAAACATTTCAGTAAGATATCTTTCCTGCATTGTCAAGGATACTACAAACCTTGGTTTTAAATTAAAAAAAAAAACTTTGTAAGTCTATCTGTAAATAACAACCTGCAGGTTATTCTGAAAGATAAATGTTAAAACATATATTTTTATTTAAATGCAAGAAACCAAAGCACTCCACTTTCATGCATCTCATTCTCATGCATCATTAAATCCATTAAGTCACTATTATTCACATTTGAATTGTGAATGATTTTTCAAATCATTGCTGAATTTCTTTTAAACTCATCAGCCTAAACATTGTTTTTTTATTCTTGTTTTCCTATTTAAGTGCATTTTTGTCCCTCTCTAAATAATTTATAAGTGTACTACTTTAATTAATGACATTCAAAATTAAAAATCATTTTAATAGGGACCAGCAAAATGAATTTGACATTTACAGAAGTACATTGGAATATTTAAAGTGCTGCATTTCCTGGGTGAACTTGCTAAAATCATGAAGTTATAGTTTTAGAAATAACTTCAATAACTGTGGAGGGTAACTCCATACTATTTTGTTTAAAGTTTGGTAATACTAATTGAATTTATATATTTATAGGCCAAGAGATAATAATCATGACATTTGTTGTTATTTTTCTGAGGAATTATTTGCCACATAAACATTCTTCTTCTGCTTCAGTAGTGGATCCAACTGTACTATGAGCTTGTACTCTGTAGCATACATACTACTGCTTTGAAATTATTCTAAAGGGCATCTTCTTGATAAATAATAAACTGATTATTTTCCAACTGGTCAATCTCTTTAAATCTGCTCAAGAATCTTCCTATACATAAATTCCATACTAACTGCTATGAACTAAGGCTTGCAACAAAAGTCAAAAATAACAAAAAAAGCTTCTTTCAACATGTAAAAAACAAGAAAAAAAATTAAGGAAATGATTGGTCCACTAGTATGAGAAAGTGGCAAGAAGGTGACAAGCAACAGAGAAAGAAGAACTATTTAACTCATTTTTTTGCATCTATCTTTACACAAAGGGGGAAAAAAACAGTCCAATCTATCAAAAACAGTATCGTAAAAAACAGATTAGAAAGTTAAGATAGGCAAGAAAATGGTAAGTGAGAACCTGTCCACCCTAAAGGAGTTCAAATCATCAGGACCAGATGGATTACACCCCAAGGTTCTGAAGGAACTGGCAGATATGATCTCAGAACCACTGAACTATATCTTTCAAAGATCCTGGAGCACCAGAGGACTGGAAAAGAGCTGATGTAGCTCCCATCTTCAAAAAAGGAAAAAAAATGGATCCAGGAAACTACAGACTTAGCAACCTGACCTCAATACCTGGGAACATTCTGGAAAAGATAATCAAGCAACAAATAAGTCATTACCAAAAGCCAACATTGGTTTGTCAAAAGCAGATCATGCCAGACAAACCTTATTGCATTCTTTGACCAAGTGACAAAATTAGTGGATCAGAGGAATGCTGTGAATATAATTTACTTGGACTTCAATAAAGCATTTGATAAATTAGACCACAACCTACTACTTGATAAGACAGAAAAATGTGGGTTAGACAGCATCACCACCAGATGGATTTGTAGCTGGCTGACTGGCCGTACTCAGCATGTGCTCCTCAATTGAACTGCATCTACATGGAGGGAAGTGGGTAGAGGAGTGCCCCAGGGCTCTGTTCTGGGTCCAGTGCTCTTCATCAATGATTTGAATGAGGGGATAGATGGGGAACTCATCAAATTTGCAGACGACACCAAACTGGCAGGAATAGCCAACACTCCAGAAGATAAGCTTAAGATACAAAAGGATCTTGACAGACTTGAACATTGGGCGCTATCTAACAAAATTAAATTCAATGATGGAAAAAGTAAGGTTCTACATTTAGGCAAGAAAACCCAAATGCACAGGTGTAGTATAGGTGGTACTTTGCTCAATAGTAGTAACTGTGAAAGGGATCTTGGAGTCCTAGTGGACAATCACTTAAATATGAGCCAGCAGTTTGCTGCAGCTGCCAAAAAAGCCAACACAGTGCTAGGCTGCATTAACAGAGAGATAGAATCAAGATCATGTGAAGTGTTAATACCACTTTACAATGCCTTGGTAAGGCCACACTTGGAATACTGCATCCAGTTTTGGTCATCATGATGTAAAAAAGAAGTTGAGACTCTAGAAAGGGTACAGAGCAGAGCAACAAAGATGATCAGGGGACTGGAGGCTAAAACATATAAGGAATGTTTGCTGGAATTGGATATGTGAAGTTTAATGAAGATAAGGATGATTAGTGACATGATAGCAGTGTTCCAATATCTCAGGGGCTGCCATATAGAAGCCAAGCTATTCTCCAAGCACCTGAAGGCAGGACAAGAAGCAATTGATGGAAGCTAACCAAAGAGAGAAGCTAGAACTAAGGAGAAACCTCCTGACAGTTAGAACAATTAACCAGTGGAACAACCTGCCTCCAGAAGCTGTGAATGCTCCAACACTGGAACTTTTTAAGAAGAGACTGGATGGCCATTTGTCTGAAATGATATAGGGTTTCCTACCTGAGCAGGGGGTTGAACTAGATGAACTCCAAGGTCCCTTCCAACTTTATTATTATTGTTGTTGTTGTTGTTGTTATTATTATTATTATTATTATTATTATTATTATTATTATTATTATTATTATTATTATTACTACTACTACTGCTACTACTACTACTACTACTATATCTGTAATTACTCTCAGCAGTGTATAGAAGTAAGACACATATGATACAACGTGAAATAAAAGTAAGTAAAGAAGAGTTGCACAAACTAATAAAAAATAAACAATGAATAAAATAAAATTAGTCAAACTAACACTAACCAAACCAAGATAGGATCATGTGCCAAATGTACTCTATCAGATTCTGGAAGGTAATCATAATGGGAGCCAATGAATATCCAGTAAGAGGCTATTTCAAGAAATACTGCTGCTACTGCTGAATCTTGACCCCCTTTACTTCCTTAAAGTGGGAAATTTCTAAAAGTATATCAACCTGACTCAGTTGATTCTAATGGGAGAATGTGGTCATCTAATTAACTATGTGCCAAAGTATTTATGCATTTGTACCAATACTTTAAATTGCACCTGAAGCCTACTGATAACCAACAATGGACTAGAACAATGTGCTTCTTCTGGCAAATGCCAGTTAGGACATGGACCACTGCAACATCTTTATTTTGTAGTGAAAACACTTTAATAAAACATTTTCTAACTGGAATTACTATGTGAGCATCTTACTTGAGATCACTCAAGACATGACAATTATTATTTTTCTGTTTATGCAGTTAATGATAGCTGATCCTTACTTGTTCTTTTTCCACCTATCAAGAAAAAAAGTTATCAGCAAACAACACTATGGATCCCCTTTGCTTAAATGATTGCTAGACTTGCTCCCCCCTTTAACATTTGACAACTCTCATTAATATACAGTATTTCATTGGGTACCTGAATGTTACTAAACAAAGGATCCTTATTTATATCAAAATGGAATCCTATTTTGTATGAATTTAGATGATAATTGTGTGCATAAATTTCTATCCAAAAACAAAAATCTACTTCTTATCCATTAGACCAGACATGTCTATCTTGCGATGTCACGTGACATCATGTGACGTATCGGAACTTTTTCCCCACTGCCAGCAATGGTGTGGGTGCGATTTCATCATGATGCATCCAGCCAGCAGGCCGGCAGTTTGACACCTCTGCATTAGACTATTCTTCTTTCCTTGCCCTACCTCATATAAATCCATGTTCACGTATAGTTCACATTGAAGATAGATAAACTTGGATCTATAAAGTTTTTTAGAGTTTAGTCTAGGATTTAGACTAAGATTAGGATTTATTCATAGACTATGTGCGCTGACATGCCACACAAGTTTCAAGATAGTCTTCAGGCAACAGAAGATATGTACTCTTGGTTTGGTGGAAGTTGTATGTATGTAAAATGTATGAATATTTTATTTAAAAGTACTTCAAAATTTGAATCCCAAAGCAAGAGTGTCATTTATTGAGAAAGCTTTTGTTTTATCAATTTTTCTAACTCAATGATTAGCATGAAGTTAAATTTCCAGAAAATATACTTAATAGTGATTATTGGTAAGCTACTATCTATTGCTGCGGTGTCTAAAAAGCCAACACAGCCCAGTCATGCAGTGTTAATAGCAAGAAAGGCTGAAAATATTTATATCTAATTTCTCTCCCCATCCCATCCCACTATCAACAAATACTGCTTGAAATATTATAAATAATAACTGCCAGAGAAGATTTGGAGTCCATTAAGAATAACCCAAAAAAGTATATTCTATCTATCTATATCTTCACTATAAACTAGTAAAAAAAAATCATATTTCTTCCCTTATTTAACACAGTACCTTGCCACTTCCTCTAAAGATACAAAGGGGAAAAATTTCTTCCCATTTTTTACTTCATATCTTTAAATAAACGTTTTAAAGCTCATCATTCAAACTTAATCAAGAATAATTCCATTAGGAGCTGACAGAAACAACAACATTTTTTTTAAAAAAAAAACACCTTTAATCCCTTCAATGATATTTCACAAATTAATTTCTTTTCATCCTCTCTTCATCTATAAATTTTAATACTATAGCTTATCACATCCTCTAAAAATGCAATAAAAACTCTCTTCTCCATATATTTATCTAAAAAATAAATCTTTAAAGCCTTATCATTCAGCCCTAGTCAAGAAAACTGCTAGAAAAAAGAAGAATCATATATATTTTAACCTTAAGTTAACTATGAAGATTTAAATGGTGTTTATTTCTTTTAGGTAATGCTCTGAGAACTGATTTTCTTTCTTCTCTCTTTATCTTTTCTCAGAAATTTGGAGAATAACACATCTCTTTTGTAAATTCAAAGTAAGAAAATTGTCCAAGTTTTCTCAACTGAAATCCACACATCCAAGTTGTTCTTTTGATTATTATTTTGTGTATCTTTCAACCAGTGCTTTTTTTCTAAAAAAAAAAAAAGTGCGGGAACTCACACATGTTATACAACCTGCCTTGCCTACCCTACAAGGTTCCATCCAAAAAAGGTGCCAGAACTCCGTTCTGGGCGTTCTATGAGAAAAAAGCCCTGCTTTTAACTATTAAAACCTCAGCTGCCTTTGTTTGTGCCAGTATGTTTTTGTCAATGTCACTCTTGTACTCTGTCAATAATCCATATTCAAAACAGCCCAAATTTCAGTTATATTCTCCTCTACCTATAAACAATCAAGCTCATAGACCTCCAAGGACATTTTAATGATCTCCTCTGTCTCTTCTTTTAAGTCATTTTTATTGTATCAGATGATCTAAACAGAAATTTTGGGACACTGTTGCCAAATATCTTTGAATTCTTCAAGAGTTAAAATATTTTTTCTCCATTCTGTATTAGTGGGTGTTCTCTTATATTTATAAAATTTAATTTCTTCAGGCTGCCTCCTGAGTCAATTCTTCATTTGGATTACTGCAATGCGCTTTTCATGGGGTTCCCCATTGGTCAACTGGTCCAAAATACAATGGTGCTCACAATATTCAGTGTTCATATGTTTGTTCTTGTTACACCTGTATTGTATGAGTTACACTGGCTCCAAGGTTTCTTCCCAGTACAATTCAAGAAAAAAGCACCTTTGAGACGACTATGAATTGGATAACTGAGAATCTCCACAGACATTTAAAGTGCTGATTATTACATTTAAAGACCTACATGCATAGGATCTGCTTATTCACAGATCCACTTTTCCCTAAGAACATCTGCTCATCTAATTAGGTCAATTAGTATAGACATGCTCCAGGACTCTACCCTGAAATCCTGTCATCTAGTGGGTCTTTAGAAGCCTGCCTTTTGCAATTTCCACTTTTGTGCTGTAGCGCACAGTCATGGGATAGCGGAGCTCTGCTCCCCACGGCCAGTTTCCCCATCATTTTAGGCTTTTAGAAGGCCATCAAGACCCAGCTTTTTACTGAGGTGCTGAGACAAATTGCATAAATAGTATGGAATGAGGCCAACTGGTGCTTGCTGTGGGGATGGTTAAGACACAGGGTTTTTTTTTTTTTGCTTGTTTGAACATTTTACTTTTTTATTGTTTTATGCTTATGTTTTATAGCTGTTGTGAACCATTCAGAATTATTTAAGATGAGCATCATATGCAAATATAATATTATAATAATAAAATAATAGGTAATCACATGTCATTTTGGTTGATGACTTAGGAAAAGATGGCATATATCATGTATATGTCTGCATAGCTGACAAAATGAAGAGAATACAAGCTTAAAAGCAATGTTTTATTTCATGATACAAACCACAAAATTACATAAAAATTGATCAGTTTTGAATGTGGTTATTATCTTTTTCTTTTTTAATGACTTAACATTCAAAAAAAAAAAGAATATAAAATAGATCTACAATGCAAGAAATTTTCATAACTCATCTTTTTATATATTTTGCATCAGAGGAAAATAAATACTGCTGTAAGATATTAAGATAAATGAAGTGATATCATATTCATTACTATTTTCTGAGATAAATTAAGATAATTTCCAGAATCTAGCTCTATTGCTTTATGAAAATTTCCTTTGCAAAATATTGGTTCTCTTTCTATCATCCTATGCCAAAATGAGCCTACTTTATATATATATATATATATATACATATATACATACATACATACACACATACATACACAAACACACACACACACACATTAGTATGAAAAAATCTATACAATATAAATAATATAAATTCCCCATTTTAACATTTCAAAAGAACCAAAAATATCTGCTACTACCTGCATTTGGCATGCTTTTAGTTTTCTAATATGTAGACTTTATATTTATTTTTACAATTAAGGACTGCAACATTTGAGAGGTGTGAAAATTTGAGGAATATAAATACAATGTATTGCTTCTGCCAGATAGGTGAATTTAATTAAAGTGCTTCATTGATTTCCCATTATACAGCATTTAGAATCATTGTGGACCTATCTCATTTGGGGCAGGCAGGTATTTGGCAGACTGTCATATTTTATTCAGGAGTAACTCTGTCTGGTTTCCTTGAGACTACTACTGGAAGTTATTTTTCCTTCTAACTTTATTTCTTATGATGTATTAATCAAAGCAACAATATTTATTTAGTCATAAATATCTTGTTTATATCCTCCCTGAGTTTATATCCTCCTGAATCTACAGACTCAAATAAAACTATTAACTGCTTTGAACTGTGAGTTGCTTGATACTGAATTTAATGTACTGAAAGAAAATTCTGGGTTTGAATCTAGCTGGATTCTCATGGAACACACAGGGCAGGTCGCTTGGAGCAGATGCAAGAGTTTATTCCAACAGCATAATGTGGAGTATAGCAATCAAAAGGTAGGCTACAGAATTAGGTAGCTAAGGAGGGTAGGGTTTTTGTTTTGTTTTGTTTTTTTAGTAACAAGGGGCTTTGATCATGGTATATTTTAGATGTTACACATTGAGATGTTCCTGCCCTGGGGACATTTGGAATCCGGGAAAGGAAGATCTGTTCCTTGCTGTGTGGGATATGAAAATCTCTTCCTAGATGTGATATTTTATGGGGATCTGGCATCAGGGTGCAGTATTGTTATGAAATATATATTTTGAGGGGATTCCATTTTATGTCTGTTTGCCAGTGCCAGAGAGGCATGATTAATCAATTTCAGCTCAAGTCTCAACTTTATTTTGAGGCTTGCTGGCAGATGTGACCTGGCTAAAAGGGGCGAGGGGCTATTACTGTATCTTCCAACAAATGGAATAAGATTTTTTTCTGTAAGTTTGGGTTCTAAGTTTAATTTATTTCTAGATTAATTTTATATTTGAAATGTTTTAGAAATGATTTATTTTATAATATTCCAGTTATTTTTTTTTAAAAAAATCTTGATATGATTTTCAAAAACCAAATGATGCTTTATTAATGAAGTAATAATTTATATACTGCTTAGAACTAACAGATTAAAAAGTATTAGCAAAGTCTCCCCCAACATGGAAAATCTCCATATATATATATATATACAGGAAGTTTTTCAGACAGACCGGTCTGATTGTGCAACAGTACATATATTTATATTAAATTTATTAAAAACAACACAAATAGAACATTTTGTTTATTCTACTAAAAATATTAAGTATATGATCATAACAAATTCTCAATGTATCTAATGTTTGCCGTCCTGACATTTTATTGGTTTTCATGGGAAAGGTTTTCAGATCTGACTGTATAAATACTGTAATTATAGTATTAACTAGAAAGATAATATAAACTT
Organism: Protobothrops mucrosquamatus; assembly: GCF_001527695.2. Lineage (NCBI taxonomy): Eukaryota > Metazoa > Chordata > Lepidosauria > Squamata > Viperidae > Protobothrops > Protobothrops mucrosquamatus. The sequence continues at coordinate 313,707 of NW_015386186.1, read as the reverse complement.
ATTTTAAGCTTGCATTTTCCACTAAAGTCAGTCCTCTGAAACTGATCAATATTGTGAGGATATATACCCATTGCTGCAAATCATAACTGCAAACAGTATAAAGCTCTTTGTTATCATTCAAAGTATATCCACATCCACCAGAAGCTGTACAAATAAACTGAACAATTACAGATAAATAGATATTTTGTAAAACAGAGCAGGGTTTAATACATAGAATAGAGGGAAGAATAAGCAAGCCTAATTATATGATTCTATATCTGATATAATACAAAACAAATATTTTTGATAAATTTCTTATCTACCATTTTCTTAACTTACATAAATTTCCTAAAACTGAATTATACTTTGCATATGAATATACTTCCTAGGAAGTTAAATGACAACAATTATTGTATTGTCAGTCCTCATTAGATATAACATAAGGAAATCTAAGCATTACAAGAAAAGATGGCAAAATTATCATTACATTAAATACAAGATATTCTGATTTCTTAAAGCTTTAGATATAATAATGGGTTGTGTGATTACATCCTGAGATCTAGTGTAGTGATATCCTGAGTTTTGTGTTGCAACATCCTGGGTGGTTGGCTGTGTTGTAACATCCTGATCTTTAGCGTTGTAACCTCCTGAGTTCTGTGATGTGATGTCCAGAGCAGAAGGCTGTGATGTAGCATACCGGGCTTTGGTTTGACTCCGAGTTTGTGGTCTAGCTCTGTGTTCGTGGCGTGTGTCCGTTTGCTTTGTGTGGGGGTCGGAGGGAGGTGCAGCAGCTGTTGCAACACAAAACTCGGGATATCACTACACTAGATATCAGGATGTAATCACACAACCCATTACCCAGGTCGTTATAACACAAAAGATTAATGGGCACACAGCCAGCACCTCAACTACTCAGGATGTTACGAAACAGCCAAACAATCCACAAGCAC
>NW_015386186.1:308151-312036 GCF_001527695.2 Protobothrops mucrosquamatus | reverse complement strand
GGCAGTTAGGAGTAGAAAAAAATAGTAGCACATAATCAATCAATCCTTAGAATCCTTGACTCTTACTTAATGCACTGTTTATGTTTGCTTTGCAAGTGATTCAGAAGTGGTGCTTTGGAGTACACAGGACTATGTTAATCTGGAAGAAGATAGCTGATAGAGCCATGGTGGCACAGTGGTTAGAATGCAGTATTGCAGGCTAAATCTGCCTACAGGCAGAAGTTTGATCCTGACTGGTTCAAGGTTGACTCAGCCTTCCATCCTTCTGTGGTCAGTAAAATGAGGATCCAGATTGTTGGGGGCAATATTTTCTTAAGTAGCTATATTTTTACTTAATTTTATATTTGTATATCCTTCTTTTGTATCTGAAGATGCTTTATATGAATCCAGAGATACAAGCAGTTTATAATACTATCATGAAATAAGATGACTTTTGAAGAAAAATAGCAATTTTTCATAGGTCCAATTCAGTCATGTATGGCATAAAAAAATGAAGCTATTTATAGGTTTTGTTTGCACCAATGATCATGTGTCTTAAAACCAGGAAGTGTGACTAAAAGGCTTCCAGCTAATCATTAGCTAATTCTTACAAGAAATAAAATTCCTATATCAACCAGAATGCCACACTTGGAGAAGTCTCAGAGGGATATTTAATGCAAGATTAGAATCCACAGCAAAGCTACATTACAAAAAGTGTTAAGAACAATATTTACAACTGATAGCAGTGAGATGTATAACAAATCATAGAAAAATAAGAAACAACCTGGTGGAATAAATTGAAATAGAAGTCTATATTATGAGCACAAGACCCAGCTGTTCATGTGCCTATTCATATTTCATTTTTAACAATTTTAACAAGCAATAGCACTTAGTCTTATATACCACTTCACAGTACATTACAGCCCTCTCTAAGTGGTTTACAGAGTCAGACTATTGCCCCAACAATTTGGGTCCTCATTTTCCCAACCCCGGAAGGATGGAAGGCTGAGTCAACCTTGAGCCGGTGAGACACGAACTGCCAAACTGCTGGCAGCCAGCAGTCAGCAGAAGTAGCCTGAAATACTACATACTAACCACTGTGCTACTATGGGTCTATAGTTATATGTCCCACTGAAAGTACATAAAAATAGTGTGTTTACACAGACTTAAAAATATATATATAATTTAACACAAAAATAGGAAGAAACATTGTAATCTCAGTTGTTAAAAATAACAATTGTAATAACCATAATCATAATCAAATCATCATTAAATTATCATCAGGAAATCATTTTAGTAATGAAACAAAGGAATATTGCAAAATTTATTAACAGACACATTAATTTCTGAAAATAAAAATGTTGCACATGCTCAAGGACCCCAAATTATGTCATAACTTTACTGCTCACAGGTCTAATCTGCACTGAACATTTTACAATTTAGCTACATTTTTGACACATAATCTTTTCCCAACCACTCTGCAAATAAATGTTTACCCCATGTACACTTTAAACATATATGTAGCTAATTCCTGCTTTTTCTTACCAAATGGTAGTTGGCAGTGCCCTTACAATAATAAGGGACATGGATAGATTATTGTTATATGGAATGCAAGCATCCCTTCATGAATCATTACCTAGTGGTAGTGACAATGTTTTTTCATCCAAATAACACTATGACATGTCTTTGGGAGTATGAAGTCCCAGAAGCAGTGCATAGTCAAGAAATGACACTACATAGGAGTAAATGGAAAAGGAAAAGGGACACCACTGTATTACTTAGTTAAAAATACTAAATGGATGCTCGCAATTAGGCAATGTCAACAAAATCCTGGAAAATCAGCATGTCATATCATGGAATATCCAAAGAGCTATTAAGGAAAAGCAGCTGTGAATAGCATTGATGTTTCTGAAGTGGCTAAATAAAAACCAATTTGAAGTTTAGCTGCTGGTGTGTACTCAGAGACAAAAAGGGGGTTGAATGCCATAAATAAAGGTTAGTGAGCCAATAGATGTACAAAGAATTAGCAGAGGAACTCTGTCTTCACTGTTTCCCTTCCTTATATATTTGAGTTGCTCCCATGTTCCTGATTTGCAAACGAAAGTGTCTAATTTATATTGTAATCAGATTTTTTCTCTCCTTAACTAACAAGGTTCCACCATTTTCCCCATGAGTATGCAACTTATAGTGTATTAGACCATCTGACTGCTTGGTGCAATGATTACTTGAAGGACTGGAATAAATGCCAATGTAGAGTTCAGATCTGTCCTAAAATAGTAGCCTTAGCAACCAATTAACAGAAAGCATTCACCTGGACCAGGCTAAAGTATTATAATTTCAGTAATTCTATTTAGCAGATAAAAGCCATCTACTTAGAGTGCAATAACTATAGCATTGCTTTCAATATTAAATTGTATATCAAAAGAAATTTAATGTGTTTTATAATTATGTTCAACCATGCAACCAGGCTATTTCAGCAGGCCTTTGGAACTAGATAGTTGTAATGTTTTTTCCTTGGACTTAAGTAATTCTCTTGGTGTGTATTTATGTTGATAAATGGTCTTATTCTATGATTTTTTTTGTCTTTTCACCTTGATTTTCTTATTGATATATCCCAGTATGTGCCAGCTGGGACTAATATTTCTAAGACTATTTTCTTGAGCACATGTTCTCCTAGGGCTGTGTCCTAGGTCTGCTATTATTCACCCCGATGACCCATGACTGTTGTGCAAGGTTTGCCACCAACCATACTGTGAAGTATGTGGATGATACAACAGTTGTGGGCCTTATTCAGGATGACAGTAAGGGTGGTTACCACAAGGAGGTAGAAGGTTTGGTGAACTGGTGTAATAAAAATTAAAGAGATCATTGTCAATTTCAGAAAAGGCAGACACAGACAGACACACACCTCTGTGTATTAATGAATTACCTGTGGAGGTGGTTAGCAGCATCAAGTTTCTGGATATTCAGGAGTAGACTAGCCTGGTTGCTCAACAGTGAAAAACTGGTGAAGCAGGGACAGTAGCACCTGTATTTTCTGCATCTCATGAGAAAAGCCTATCTTCCTTCCCCTGTCCTTAACACTTTCTATAGAGCAGGTGTGTCAAACTCACAACGTCACGTGACGTGTCATGATGTATTGTGACTTTTTTTCCATTGCTGGCAATGGGGTGGGCATGGTTTCGGCATGACACATCCGGCCCGTGGGCTGGCAGTTTGGCATCCCTGCTATAGAGGGACAATCAAGAGCATCCTGTCATATTGCATTACTGTCTGGTTTGGAAGCACTACTGCTTCAGACAGGAAGGCAGTACAGAGAGTGGTACAGAGAGAAAAAATTATTGTAGTTCACTTCTTTCTATCCAGGACATAGCATATAAGCGATGTTTGAGCAGGGCCCTCAATATTGTCTGGGACATTATACATCCACTTCATGACCTGTTTTCCTTGTTACCTTCTGGAAGGAGGCTTCGTGGTATCTGAAGCAGAACATCTAGATTCAGTCAGAGTTTTGTGCCATATGGTATCAGCCTTATGAACTTTCAAGTTTCCTCTTTCTGCTATGTATTCAAAATGGACAGTGATTAATATATATATATATATATATATATATATATATATATATATATATATATATATATATATATATATATATATATATATATATATATATATATATATATATATATATATATATATATACAGTATATATATATAGCATGTGTATATGTGTGTGTATGGATAGATATATACTTTCTTTTGAGAAAAGGCAACAGAATTTCATTTTTAATCTGTGCCAGTGTGCTCACAGTAAAAAAAATGACAATAAAGATTATCATCTTATTGATCGTCTTATTTTTGTAGTTTCCCAGTAAATTATTTCATGCCACAACCATTTTCATTCTC
>NW_015386186.1:281748-307075 GCF_001527695.2 Protobothrops mucrosquamatus | reverse complement strand
AATTAGGGGTTGTGCTGCAACACTAACCCCAAAGTTGGGCACTACAATTTCTCACAAATATTATATTACATACTTGCATCATGATTTCCTAAGTCATGTTGTTTTGAAGAGATGCACATGGATGTGACAAATGAATTACCAAGATTTGAAGAAGACTTTACATTTTAGAAATTTATCAGGGGAACCAGGAAGAAGCTAACACAAAGTTACCCTGCTCAAGCCTTGCATGGTGAATGCCCAAATATGAGAATTTCAGATGAATTTTCTAGATATGTTTTCTGATCCAGTATCTGTATCTGGTATATATGCATATGTGTATGTATATATGTGTGTTGGAGTGGGGGCAATAGAGTGTTCCCCACTTCTTTCTGACCAAATAGAGCATGAATTCCAGCGAGGTTTCCATGAAACAAGGGAAGGGATTTCAAGCACCTCTATACAGATCGCTATGAAAGCTCTATCACTGTATACATAGCGGTCATCTAGATATGTGTGTGCACTGAATCTGTACCTAAAAGGTTTCTGTAAATGTCAACCCACATTTCTTTCCCATTCTAAGATTCCAACAGTAATGTGTGGTATTCATTACAAAGTGACATGTTGTGGTAGTGTTACATGTTAAAATATCTATGTGTGCTCTCTAGTTATAATCTAGTAACATTTATAAACTATATTTATGCTTGCATATCCTATTGATTAGTACAATCATTATAACTGAGAGGCAAGAAACTATAAATGTGCTGCTGTTCTTTTATATAATATTGATGTCCATTATGGTGGTTATTTTTAAGAGTCATGCTTACTGCGAATGGAATAGCAATAAAAACTTTCACTTTTCAGCATTAACAAGGCAATCAGAATAAGATAACAAAAGAATGTTTTGCTTCTAATGAGCTATTGATCAAATACATGTTCACAAAAAGGAATATCAAAGGATTCATAACTGCATTCATAAATTAGTCAATTGTACAAGTAATTCATTAGGATTATTCTACCTTTATAGCGTTGTAAGATATTGTATTAAAATTATGTTTACAGTATTATGTCTAAATCTCAGACTTTGTGATTTAAATTTGAACTGCCCAGATAAATATCCTATTAGGGCACTGATAGACAAGAATATTTATTACATAGTATGGGGTGAACCCACTTGAAGCAATCGATTGACTTCTGCTAAGGACACTCCAATCTTAAATTAAGAAAATATTTTGCTTCTTTTTCCTATATTTTACACAATTTAATGGACATCTTGCTTTGAATTTCTCAGGCTTAATATTAGATAATAGTTGGTTGTTCTAATTGCCATTCTCAAAATTCCAGGTCTATCAACCAACCAAGGTTTTCATAAGCACAACAGGTAAGAATTCTTAATTTACTCCTAATTCTACAACTTGGGTCATCTCTGGAAATAGAAAGAAGCAAACATATTTATCCTTTTAACTGTGACTTATGAACAAGGATAGCCCCACTACTACTACCATCATTTGGTAGAGATGATCAGAAAACAAATCAAACAAACAAGCAAACAGACAAAACTATAAACTTGCTTAATTTTGCTAGCATTACACATCAATATATAAACAATAGGTATCATATTGTGATGAAATAAGTATATGAAAATATAAACTGAGTGGTGTGATGGCCTAGAGGTGGAGCATTGATTAAGAAGATTTCTGTGCATAATTAACTGACAATATGGAATTAAGTTGACAAATAATCTAAGGTAGCACAAGATATATTCCTGTATATTAATGCAAAAAGTCAAAACCCTAGTTATGTGACAAATTTAAACATGGGCACAGCAATTTTGCAAGTAACTGGTGACTTTCTATTATCCTTAATTTACTTCACTTTATTGACATACACATTGGAGGCTTTCTATAACCAATAAAGCCAAAGAAAGCATTATATTATCTCATTATCCATCTTATGATACAATTTGATCTTATTTCTTTTTGATTTTTCTGAAACCTGCCTATTTTAGATTGTTTTTTATATAGCTTTATTTTTATCTGTAAGACCTCAAGCAAAAATTTGTTTTGTGAGGAATTTGTTCAGTAATTGGTATTTATATATATATATATATGTTCCTTCTTCACTACAGATTTATATACAATCTTTCACATTCACTAGGCCATCAAGTCTTGTTCCATATTTGTTATGGAAATGTGTTGACCCAGGGCTAATAGCATTCTAACTGCTGCTTCACTGAAGCTTTAAACAATTCAATAATATTCTATCTGCAGCTGATGAAGCTGGTCTATTGCAACTGGTCTATTGGCACTTGAACTTCACTTTCTACAGGATATATTTTTTCTCTACAAACTGTTATTCTAAAATTCCATTTTAAGAGGTTGCAATATTGTTAATCTCTTTTGCCTCTATTACATTTCTTCTATAATTACCCTTGAATAGTCCTACCTTAATTATAGATATTCCTGGGACTTTTCTGTTTTTTTTCCTATAACAGTCTTGTTGTGGCTCCGTCCGGTGGGTCCCTCTCATCAGAGGAGGAAGGCTCTGAACATGAAGGAGAGGAGATGGCCAGGCCTCCCTCTCCAGGCCCTTCCCCTCTGGTGCGGCCTTCAGTGCCTTCCGACGGAGAGGAGTTTGGCCAGGAGCCCGGTGTTTCTGGGATTGTCCAGGAGCCCGGTGCTTCTGGGATTGGCCAGGAGCCCGGTGCTTCTGGGATTGGCCAGGAGCCAGGTGCTTCTGGGATCAGCTAGGAGCCAGGTGTATCGGACTACGAAGAGGATATGTCTTGGCTGGATCCATGCCAGCGTCGGAAGGACAAGCGTGCGCAGCAGTGGACACGCCGTGCCAGATAGTTCAGCTGAGTCACTGGGCCACACCCCACTGGCTATATAAGCAAGGGGTGTGGCGTGTGAAACTTTTGTGACGGACAATTTTTGCTGGATATTCTGTTGCAAGCACTCTGGCAAGTTATCTTGGATTTATCTCTGTTTGCTGTGCATTATCAGTAAAGGCTTGGCAGGCAGCTACGAAGTTGCTGCCAAGAAATTCATTTGTCTTTGGCTGTGCCGAGCAGTTTTTCAGGCCTCGGCTGACTGGTTGGGTTGTGTGGGTCGGACGGGGGACAGAACAAGTCTTTTCTTTTCCTTTTCTTCTATTTGTTGATTATTTTTTATTGAGATATTGTGTTTTATTGTCTTTTCTGCATTCAGTCAGTGTACATTGTTCTTGTTGCTTAAGAATTTATTCTCTGTCTTTCCCTCATCACAAAGATATATTGTCATGAAGGCTACTCAGATCTTTTACTCCTTGAAATTTTGGGTACAAGTGTACGTGTGTGTATATTTATGCAGGCCGGCAGGCTTTGGTTGCAATGTACTGTATGTTTTCTCTGTCCAATAGCTCATCAGGTCCTCTTTCACATAGGTTATTCTAATTGTGTATCTGTAATTATCTTACTTGAAGCAGGTTTAGGGAGTTAACAAAGCATTCTCTTCACAACAAATTATTAACCTGTCACCTGCATATTATTGCATGCAATCAATTCAAACTTTCCTGTAACACAAGTTCCTCTATTTCTACAATCTTTGCTTTTCAATTGTTGTTGGATAGGAATACCATGTCATTTTTCTATTTTCTATTATAATTTCCTGCAACTTGGTAGAATTCTTCAGTCCTGCCTTTGGGGCAGGGGATACATAAATATGTATAACATTAGTGTTTAATAGATTTCCACTAATTTTAATAGAATCACAGAATACAAGGGTCAGAAAGGATTTGTAATTCACCTAGATCAAGGGTGTCAAACTGCTGGGCCACGGGCCGGTTGCATCATGTGGAAGCCGAACACACCCCAGCTCTAGCAATGTGAAAAAAGTTGTGATATGTCGCGACACATCATATGACGCGGTGAGTTTGACACCCATGACCTAGATTGACTTCCTTTCCATCCTGCCATGTATGGAGTTATAGATAAGCACATTCTTAGTAATATCACTTAATTTTATTCTATTTTTATCACACCTTTATTATAAATAATAAGGTAATAAACATACTAATACTCCTTTCACCTCCTATTTTCCCTACAATAACATCTCTGAGGTATGATGGCCTGAATTGACAGAATGACTGACCCAAAGTCTCTCACCAACTTTCATGCCTAAGGTGAAACTAGAACTCACTCTCTCCTGGTATCTAGCCTGGTGCCTTAATAACTAGTATTATAGCCACTCCATTATTTTAAAGAGTTTAACATCAGGTTATAAAAGCTCATGAGATTTCTACCACCACACCTATGTGGTAGCTTCTTTTGAGAGTTCATTAACAAAAATATGATTTATATAGCTCACAAATGTGTGCTGTAAATAAATAGGAATAGATTAATAATGCAAAATGTGGTGCCAACTGATATTTCCTCATATGTGTGCTTGTAAATTGCCAAATAACTAAGCTTAACAGTACATTTGAGTTATCCATATTGAAATTTGGGGGTGGGGGGAGAACTCATCAGCCTTTGAAATGCAAATAATGCATACTAACTTCAGAAGGACCATTATTTAGAGTCAGAAAAAGAGTTAATTGTTGTTGGAAACAGCAATTAAGAGTCATAAAGGGGTTTACTGCTTTTTACTGCTTTCCAAACTGTTTATGACAGTTAACCAGAAGGAAAGGGGATCTGTAGATCTGCTTATTTGCTTTGCCCACATGCTGTTCACACAGCCATTTAACTGCAATAGTAAAATTCTTACCAAAGTATATTTTTTCTGTCTTACAATGTTAAAAATAAATTATTTTAATTCATTCACAAGACTATTCTTGTGTGCTGTAGTTTTGATTGTCCAATGCTGAGCTTCTGAAGTCCCTAAGACTTAGTAAAATTAAGGCTAATTAACTGCAACTGGGTGGAGATTACAGGGGTAACTTTGGTGTCAAATTTACCCTGAAGCTGTTTTGCCTGTTTGTATGTAAATTCTTTGATTAGTCAACTAATTCATACTATTCAGTTTATTCTTTCATGGAATCTTGTATGGAAGGAGTATTTTGTACTATAAATACAGATATATAGAAGTGTATTTGTTTTATTCTGGAGGACCTCATGGTTTTTAAATACTTAAGGAACCATACCAGGAAAGATATTGTGGCTTTATTTCCATAATGCCCAAAGTTAGAATAAGAACTGATAGTGAAATCTTTACAGAGAGATATCCATACTTGTAGAATCAAGATCATGTGAAGTGTTAATACCACTTTACAATGCCTTGGTAAGGCCACACTTGGAATACTGCATCCAGTTTTGGTCACCAAAATGCAAAAAAGATGTTGAGACTCTAGAAAGAGTACATAGAGGAGCCACAAAGATGATTAGGGGACTGGAGGCTAAAACATATAAGGAATGGTTGCTGGAATTGGGTATGTCTAGTTTAATGAAGAGAAGGATGAGGGGGGGGGCATGATAGCAATATTCCAATATCTCAGGGGCTACCACATAGAAGAGGGAGCCAAGCTATTCTCCAAAGCATCTGAAAGCAAGACAAAAAACAATAGGTGGAAAATAACCAAAGAGAGAAGCAACCTAGAACTAAGGAGTTAGAACAATTAATCAGTGGAACCACCTGCCTCCAGAAGCTGTGAATGCTCCAACACTGGAAGTTTTTAAGAAGAGACTGGACAGCCATTTGTCTGCAATGATATAGGGTTTCCTGCCTGAGCAGGGGGTTGAACTAGATGAACTCCAAGGTCCCTTCCAACTTTATTAATATTACTAGCTGTCCCCGGCCACGTGTTGCTGTGGCTCAGTTTGGTAAAAGTGTGTGTTGCTTTTACGTCCAACAGATGGTGCTGTTTTTCAAAAAAAGCATGTTTTTACCTGTCACAGGTGTGACATCTATATAATATAGGTATATAAAAACACGTGCGTATTCTAATACAACGTTGTGTCAAAATTTCAAAGCAATCAGTGAAGAACTTTCGGAGATTTAAGATTTTGAACAAACGAACATTTACATTTTTATTTATATAGATTATTATTATTATTATTATTATTATTATTATTATTATTATTATTATTATTATTATTATTATTATTATTATCATCATCATCATCATCATCATTATCAATATTATTATCCTCAAGGCTGTGCAAAGATTCATATGAATAAATTAATTTGAAAGTGATCTGATGAAACAAATCTAACTCTATGTTCCAAACAATCCTACAACTCTCAGTCAGGTCCCTTTGAAATCCTTTGAAGGTTTTTTTTTTAAATTGAGTTTGAATGCAGATAGATTGAGTTGCAGGGTACAGTGATTCTATGGAACAATAAATAGATGAAAAACATAAATAATTGTGCAAAAATCTAAGATGTTTTAAGGTCACTATTATAGCAAATGACCAAAGAACATGGCTCACTTAATTTGACTGTTTTACATCATTTCTGAAAGTAAATAAAGCCACTACATTAAAAGGGTCACATTGCTTCTTTTCTCCCATATCAAATTGATTGACATATTTATTTCCTAACATCATGAGTAAGGCAAAGGACAAATCTGTCCTATAATAAAACATAATTAATGAATTATGCACAGTATGCAAAGTAATGAATACCTAAAACATGTAAAAATGGATTTGGAGTCTGATTTAATATAACTAAGAACCCCAGAATATAATACCCCTGCTATCTTGCAGGAAAAAAAAGTCACAAATTAATTGCGTTGTTTTTTTTTACTTATAGACACCTACATGGAGTCATAGACATTCTAAATATTTATATGGTGGAAGTTGTATGAGCATTTGTTTACTTCATTCCCTCAAAATCTCCCTCCCTTCCTGTCTTCCTCCCTCCCAGAACACAGTATGCCATACTGTATATCACAAAACAAGACGTGGTTGTTCCAGCTCGCGGGACTGGCCTAAGGGATTTTAAAGGGGTTTAATTACTTTTAAATTTGACGTATCTAAATATTTCTTTTTAATCAATTTTTAATTAGATGTATATGTTAGTATTTTAATCATTGTCAGCCGCCCTGAGTCCGCAAGGAGAAGGGCGGGATATAAATGCAATTAAATAAATAAATAAATAAAAAATAAATAAATAAGATACTTCTAATGGTTCCCATTCTATGCACTGCCCAGAAAAGTTTACTTCCTACATCACTTTACCTGTCAAAAATCTAAGATTTTTTTGACTTTTAATCTAGATCATCAATTATTAGAAGCTGCAAAAATCGTATTTTGTTGGTGTACTGTTCCTCTAGAACTGAGGTTGTTGTCTGAGTTCTGCTAATTTATATTATTCATATTATTAAGTATTACATTGAAGTAATTAATTACAATGAATGCCAAATGTTGTTTTGTATTAATAAAACAAAACTAAGTTAATTTGATTTTAATCAATCTGTAATATATGGTATGTATGTATATATATATATATTTGTTTGAAATTCTAAACTGTTTTAAAACTAAACCTTAGGTTTGTTTATCATAATCTTGAATTAAATCTTTAAGTTCCAATTCCATTTTCTTTTCTTTCTATTTTGCACTATTATCCATAACATAGAACAGTGAGGATAACAAGAAGAATTGACATTTAGGGCTGGATCATTTTTTTTCTGTATGGATTGATACTGTATATTTAATGAGAAGTGTACAGCAGAAGTAACTAACCCATGGCTCCAGGGATGAATGTACTTTGTGGCTTAATTCTATAGATTTTTGGCTTAGTTTCAAAATAGCTCTGCCAGTTACTAATCTATACCTTTGACAAGAGTTATCTCTACGTTCCTTTCTTTGAAAGTTGCTCCTTGACATAAAGAATGTATTAGAAGGAAAGGAGAGCTCTTATCCCACCGCCAAAATTGTCATGTGCACATTGTATGGTACATAGAGAATGATACAGTCTGTTAGTATTGGCAACCTATTCAAGTTTAATTGGTACAGTAGGTGTACTGTAACACCTCCTTTTTAATTGTTAGGCAACGTTTCTGTACCATTATATTGCTGTGGCTGCATACCATTGAGACCATCGTGAAAAACATTTATCTAGCAGCATAGTCTGATCTGCACTAATATGGAAGGTTAATTAGATGGCAAATAAGAGAGACAGAAAACTGTCATCCTATAGACATGGAAGAAGAGACATGGGTTATTACAAGGCAATGCTTTGGAGTAATTCCACTTGTATTACCTTCCCCCCCATCTACCTCAAATCTGTTGTTTTATTCAGGTTTAAAGTCATTACATCTTCCAGTGATAACACTTTCATTGTGAAGAAGCAGATATGTAAACATCCTGTTGCTAACATATACATATTCTTTTTGAAAGTTTCAATGGGTTACAATCTCATTCACTGCTGATTGCCTTGAATGGAAATTTTATTTTAATTACAAATTTTAAGACATTTAGCCTTTAGGTAGCCTTTTGTGAACTTGCCCCAGGATGAAAGGATGTCTCAAAAGCACCTCAGAATAAGTTGTTTTTAGGCGGGATGGCATTTCAACCCCCTTTCTTTCTCTCTCTCTAGCTATCTCTCCCTCCATTTATCTGTTACATTTAGGGTAGTTTTCTTCTTTGGCTTTCTGTTTTTTCTGTTTTCTCATTGAACTCCTGACTCCTAAAGCTAAGGTGTGTGTGCCAATTCAAAGGCAAAGAATAAAATCATGTATTATGTATGTATAAAGCATATATTGGATCTTTCCCTTTTATAACCGAAGATTCAGTCTCCTGATAGTCTTCAGAGATTATTAATGGTAAGGATGTTCTCTTTCTTCATGAAGAGAAATTGTCTATGTGGTCGCGAACAATCACCACCTACTTGATGGCAAATAATGAAACAATCCTCTCTACTGTTTGAAATGTAATAACCTCACTGAATTATATTTTATTTAGTAATTGCTACTTTTCCCTTTGTTTCCATTTTGCACTGATGTGTTTTCATTGTATTGTAAAATCAAACTTTTTTTCCCAGAAGATATGTATGGTCAATGTGAAATTTTTAAATAGCTCAAAGGTGTCACTCACATATCAACCACTGTATAACAACCTCCACATCTCCCATTGTGTCAATGTACATAACAGTCCAGTAAAAATAACTCTGCTAGTTTTTCTTAGTAAAAGGAATTTGCCTACAGCCAGACATAAAAAGATGTCATGAAGAAAGAAACATANAATTAGGGGTTGTGCTGCAACACTAACCCCAAAGTTGGGCACTACAATTTCTCACAAATATTATATTACATACTTGCATCATGATTTCCTAAGTCATGTTGTTTTGAAGAGATGCACATGGATGTGACAAATGAATTACCAAGATTTGAAGAAGACTTTACATTTTAGAAATTTATCAGGGGAACCAGGAAGAAGCTAATACAAAGTTACCCTGCTCAAGCCTCGCATGGTGAATGCCCAAATATGAGAATTTCAGATGAATTTTCTAGATCTGTTTTCTGATCCAGTATCTGTATCTAGTATATATGCATATATGTATGTATATATGTGTTGGAGTGGGGGCAATAGAGTGTTCCCCACTTCTTTCTGACCAAATAGAGCATGAATTCCAGTGAGGTTTCCATGAAACAAGGGAAGGGATTTCAAGCACCTCTATACAGATTGCTATGAAAGCTCTATCACTGTATATATAGCAGTCATCTAGATATGTGTGTGCACTGAATCTGTACCTAAAAGGTTTCTGTAAATGTCAACCCACATTTCTTTCCCATTCTAACATTCCAACAGTAATGTGTGGTATTTATTACAAAGTGACATGTTGTGGTAGTGTTACATGTTAAAATATCCATGTGTGCTCTCTAGTTATAATCTAGTAACATTTATAAACTATATTTATGCTTGAATATCCTATTGATTAGTACAATCATTATAACTGAGAGGCAAGAAATTATAAATGTGCTGCTGTTCTTTTATATAATATTGATGTCCATTATGGTGGTTATTTTTAAGAGTCATGCTTACTGCGAATGGAATAGCAATAAAAACTTTCACTTTTCAGCATTAACAAGGTAATCAGAATAAGATAACAAAAGAATGTTTTGCTGCTAATGAGCTATTGATCAAATACATGTTCACAAAAAGGAATATCAAAGCATTCATAACTGCATTCATAAATTAGTCAATTGTGCAAGTAATTCATTAGGATTATTCTACCTTTATAGCGTTGTAAGATATTGTATTAAAATTATGTTTACAGTATTATGTCTAAATCTCAGACTATGTGATTTAAATTTGAACTACCCAGATAAATATCCTATTAGGGCACTGATAGACAAGAATATTTATTACATAGTATGGGGTGAACCCACTTGAAGCAATCAATTGCCTTCTGCTAAGGACACTCCAATCTTAAATTAATAAAATATTTTGCTTCTTTTTCCTATATTTTACACAATTTAATGGATATCTTGCTTTGAATTTCTCAGGCTTAATATTAGGTAATAGTTGGTTGTTCTAATTGCCATTCTCAAAATTCCAGGTCTATCAACCAACCAAGGTTTTCATAAGCACAACAGGTAAGAATTCTTAATTTATTCCTAATTCTACAACTTGGGTCATCTCTGCAAATAGAAAGAAGCAAACATATTTATCCTTTTAACTGTGACTTATGAACAAGGATAGCCCCACTACTACTACCATCATTTGGTGAGATTATCAGAAAACAAATCAAACAAACAAGCAAACAGACAAAACTATAAGCTTGCTTAATTTTGCTAGCATTACATATTAATATAAACAATAGGTATCATATTGTGATGAAATAAGTATATGAAAATATAAACTGAGTGGTGTGATGGCCTAGAGGTGGAGCATTGATTAAGAAGATTTCTGTGCATAATTAACTGACAATATTGAATTAAGTTGACAAATAATCTAAGGTAGCACAAGATATATTCCTGTATATTAATGCAAAAAGTCAAAACCATAGTTATGTGACAAATTTAAACATGGGCACAGCAATTTTGCAAGTAACTGGTGACTTTCTATTATCCTTAATTTATTTCACTTTATTGACATACACATTGGAGGCTTTCTATAACCAATAAAGCCAAAGAAAGCATTATATTATCTCATTATCCATCTTATGATACAATTTGATCTTATTTCCTTTTGATTTTTCTGAAACCTGCCTATTTTAGATTGTTTTTTATATAGCTTTATTTTTATCTGTAAGACCTCAAGCAAAAATTTGTTTTGTGAGGAATTTGTTCAGTAATTGGTATATATATATATATATATATATATATATATATATATCAGGACAAAATACTTCTGGGAGTCCCAGAAGCACGAAGCTGAAGACACCAGCCTGAAGATGACGAATGTGACTTCGTCGAAACGTCGCCAAGACACTTCTAATTCTACGCGGGAGAAAACCCGAATAACTAAAGACCTATATATATATTCCTTCTTCACTACAGATTTATATACAATCTTTCACATTCACTAGGCCATCAAGTCTTGTTCCATATTTGTTATGGAAATGTGTTGACCCAGGGCTAATAGCATTCTAACTGCTGCTTCACTGAAGCTTTAAACAATTCAATAATATTCTATCTGCAGCTGATGAAGCTGGTCTATTGCAACTGGTCTATTGGCACTTGAACTTCACTTTCTACAGGATATATTTTTTCTCTACAAACTGTGATTCTAAAATTCCATTCTAAGAGGTTGCAATATTGTTAATCTCTTTTGTCTCTATTACATTTCTTCTATAATTACCCTTGAATAGTCCTACCTTAATTATAGATATTCCTGGGACTTTTCTGTTTTTTTCCTATAACAGTCTTTTCTTTTCCTTTTCTTCTATTTGTTGATTATTTTTTATTGAGATATTGTGTTTTATTGTCTTTTCTGCATTCAGTCAGTGTACATTGTTCTTGTTGCTTAGGAATTTATTCTCTGTCTTTCTCTCATCACAAAGATATATTGTCATGAAGGCTACTCAGATCTTTTACTCTTTGAAATTTTGGGTACAAGTGTACGTGTGTGTATATTTATGCAGGCCGGCAGGCTTTGGTTGCAATGTACTGTATGTTTTCTCTGTCCAATAACTCATCAGGTCCTCTTTCACATAGGTTATTCTAATTGTGTATCTGTAATTATCTTACTTGAAGCAGGTTTAGGGAGTTAACAAAGCATTCTCTTCACAACAAATTATTAACCTGTCACCTGCATATTATTGCATGCAATCAATTCAAACTTTCCTGTAACACAAGTTCCTCTATTTCTACAATCTTTGCTTTTCAATTGTTGTTGGATAGAAATACCATGTCATTTTTCTATTTTCTATTATAATTTCCTGCAACTTGGTAGAATTCTTCAGTCCTGCCTCTGGGGCAGGGGATGCATAAATATGTATAACATTGGTGTTTAATAGATTTCCACTAATTTTAATAGAATCACAGAATACAGGGGTCAGAAAGGATTTGTAATTCACCTAGATCAAGGGTGTCAAACTGCTGGGTGCTGGGCCACGGGCCGGTTGCATCATGTGGAAGCCGAACATCTCCCAGCTCTGGCAATGTGAAAAAAATTGTGATATGTCATGACACATCACATGACGTGGCGAGTTTGACACCCGTGACCTAGATTGACTTCCTTTCCATCCTGCCATGTATGGAGTTATAGATAAGCACATTCTTAGTAATATCACTTAATTTTATTCTATTTTTATCACACCTTTATTATAAATAATAAGGTAATAAACATACTAATACTCCTTTCACCTCCTATTTTCCCTACAATAACATCTCTGAAGTATGATGGCCTGAACTGACAGAATGACTGACCCAAAGTCTCTCACCAACTTTCATGCCTAAGATGAAACTAGAACTCACTCTCTCCTGGTATCTAGCCTGGTGCCTTAATAACTAGTATTATAGCCACTCCATTATTTTAAAGAGTTTAACATCAGGTTATAAAAGCTCATGAGATTTCTACCACCACACCTATGTGGTAGCTTCTTTTGAGAGTTCATTAACAAAAAATATGATTTATATAGCTCACAAATGTGTGCTGTAAATAAATAGGAATAGATTAATAATGCAAAATGTGGTGCCAACTGATATTTTCTCATATGTGTGCTTGTAAATTGCCAAATAACTAAGCTTAACAGTACATTTGAGTTATCCCTATTGAAATTTGGGGGGGGGGGGAGAACTCATCAGCCTTTGAAATGCAAATAATGCATACTAACTTCAGAAGGACCATTATTTAGAGTCAGAAAAATAGTTAATTGTTGTTGGAAACAGCAATTAAGAGTCATAAAGGGGTTTACTGCTTTTTACTGCTTTCCAAACTGTTTATGACAGTTAACCAGAAGGAAAGGGGATCTGTAGATCTGCTTATTTGCTTTGCCCACATGCTGTTCACACAGCCATTTAACTGCAATAGTAAAATTCTTACCAAAGTACATTTTTTTCTGTCTTACAATGTTAAAAATAAATTATTTTAATTCATTCACAAGACCATTCTTGTGTGCTGTAGTTTTGATTGTCCAATGGTGAGCTTCTGAAGTCCCTAAGACTTAGTAAAATTAAGGCTAATTAACTGCAACTGGGTGGAGATTACAGGGGTAACTTTGGTGTCAAATTTACTCTGAAGCTGTTTTGCCTGTTTGTATGTAAATTCTTTGATTAGTCAACTAATTTATACTATTCAGTTTATTCTGTCATGGAATCCTGCATGGAAGGAGTACTTTGTACTATAAATACAGATATATAGAAGTGTATTTGTTTTGTTCTGGAAGACCTCATGGTTTTTAAATACTTAAGGAACCATACCAGGGAAGATATTGTGGCTTTATTTCCATAATGCCCAAAGTTAGAATAAGAACTGATAGTGAAAGCTTTACAGAGAGATATCCATACTTGTATTAAGTCAAGAATTTCCTGACTCAGAGCTATTAAATAGTGGAGTAACTGAATGGAATAAAGTTACATTAGTGCAGGTTTTCAAGCAAAGATTGGATCTGTTTATCTGGAGAGATATGTGGGTTGGACTAGAAGGCTTACAAGGTCCCTTTGAAGTCTATTATTTTGAATTATAAACTATCAGTTTGGAAATCAGTGGTTAAGCATTATATGCTACAAATCTGGAAAACAACTCATTTTCCATTAATGACACATTTGATTGAAAATGTTAGCTCGCATCCCATTCCATTCTGATTGCCAACAGTCTCAATTAGAAGACTTCATAGTAACCTGCATCTACATGCAGGGAAGTGTGTAGTGGGGTGCCCCAGGGCTCTGTTTTGGGCCCAGTGCTCTTCAACATCTTCATTAATGCTTTGGATGAGGGGATAGATGGGGAACTCATCAAATTTGCAGATGACACCAAGCTGACAGGAATAGACAACACTCCAGAAGATAGGCTTAAGATACAGAAGGATCTTGACAGAATTGAACATTGGGCGCTATCTAACAAAATGAAATTCAATGGTGGAAAATATAAAGTTCTACATTTGGGCAAGAAAAACCAAATGTACAGGTATAGTATAAGTGGTACCTTGCTCAATAGTAGTAACTGTGAGAGGGATCTTGGAGTCTTAGTGGACAATCACTTAAATATGAGCCAGAAGTGTGCTGCAGCTGCCAAAAAAGCCAACACAGTGCTAGGCTGCATTAACAGAGGGATAGAATCAAAATCACGTGAACTGTTAATACCACTTTACAATGCCTTGGTAAGGCCACACTTGGAATACTGCATCCAGTTTGGGTCACCAAAATGCAAAAAAGATGTTGAGACTCTAGAAAGAGTACATAGAGGAGCCACAAAGATGATTAGGGGACTGGAGGCTAAAACATATAAGGAACGGTTGCTGGAATTGGGTATGTCTAGTTTAATGAAGGGAAGGATGAGGGGGGACATGATAGCAATATTCCAATATCTCAGGGGCTGCCACATAGAAGAGGGAGCCAAGCTATTCTCCAAAGCACCTGAAAGCAAGACAAGAAGCAATAGGTGGAAACTAACCAAAGAGAGAAGCAACCTAGAACTAAGGAGTTAGAACAATTAATCAGTGGAACAACCTGCCTCCAGAAGCTGTGAATGTTCCAACACTGGGAGTTTTTAAGAAGAAACTGGACAGCCATTTGTCCGAAATGGTATAGGGTTTCCTGCCTAAGCAGGGGGTTGAACTAGATGAACTCCAAGGTCCCTTCCAACTTTATTATTATTATTATTATTATTATTATTATTATTATTATTATTATTATTATTATTATTATTATTATTATTATTATTATTATTATTATTATTATTATTATTATTATTATTATCATCATTATTATTATCATCATCATCATCATCATCATCACCATCATCAATATCAATATCAATATTATTATCCTCAAGGCTGTACAAGATCCATATGAATAAATTAATTTGAAAATGATCTGATGAAACAAATCTAACTCTATATTCCAAACAATCCTACAACTCTGAGTCAGGTCCCTTTGAAATCCTTTGAAGTTTTTTTTTTTTAAATTGAGTTTGAATGCAAGTAGATTGAATTGCAGGGTACAGTGATTCTATGGAACAATAAATAGATGAGAAACATAAATAATTGTGCAAAAATCTAAGATGTTTTAAGGTCACTATTATAGCAAATGACCAAAGAACATGGCTCACTTAATTTGACTGTTTTACATCATTTCTGAAAGTAAATAAAGCCACTACATTAAAAGGGTCACATTGCTTCTTTTCTCCCATATCAAATTGATTGACATATTTATTTCCTAACATCATGAGTAAGGCAAAGGACAAATCTGTCCTATAATAAAACATAATTAATGAATTATGCACAGTATGAAAAGTAATGAATACCTAAAACATGTAAAAATGGATTTGGAGTCTGATTTAATATAACTAAGAATCCCAGAATATAATACACCTGCTATCTTGCAGGGAAAAAAAATCACAAATTAATTGCGTTTTTTTTTTACTTATAGACACCTACATGGAGTCATAGACATTCTAAATATTTATATGGTGGAAGTTGTATGAACATTTGTTTACTTGATTCCCTCAAAATCTCCCTCCCTTCCTCTCTTCCTCCCTCCCAGAACACAGTATGCCATACTGTATATCACAAAACAACATATGATACTTTTAGTGGTTCCCATTCTATGCAGTGCTTTGCCCAGAAAAGCTTACTTCCTACATCACTTTACCTGTCAAAAATCTAATTAAGATTTTCTTGACTTTTAATCTAGATCAGTGGTTCTCAACCTTTTTAATGCCGCGACCCCAACTGGTCATAAGTCGAGGACTAAACTGGTCGTAAGTCGAGGACTTTCCCTGCCCGGGAACGCCACACATGCGTGGTTCCGCCCCCTGCGCCGGCCGAGGCGTAGCTGGCAAGCGGCAGAGATGGAGCAGGCCGACCACCAGCTGGCCCAGCCCAAGGGAGGTAAGGCACCCGCCGGAAAAGGGGGGGAAAATGGTGGACAAAAAAAATGACGGACCAAAAAAATCGCGGACAGCCTTGCTTGGCGATCCCCCTGAAATGGTCAATCAACCCCAAATGGGGTCCCGACCCACAGGTTGAGAACCACTGATCTAGATCATCAATTATTAGAAGCTGCAAAAATCATATTTTGTTGGTGTACTGTTCCTCTAGAACTGAGGTTGTTGTCTGAGTTCTGCTAATTTATATTATTCATATTATTAAGTATTACATTGAAGTAATTAATTGCAATGAATGCCAAATGTTGATTTGTATTAATACAACAAAACTAAGTTAATTTGATTTTAATCAATCTGTAATATATGGTATATTACAGACATATGGTATATTGAGATTCTAAACTGTTTTAAAACTAAACCTTAGGTTTGTTTATCATAATCTTGAATTAAATCTTTAAGTTCCAATTCCATTTTCTTTTCTTTCTATTTTGCACTATTATCCATAACATAGAACAGTGAGGATAACAAGAAGAATTGACATTTAGGGCTGGATCATTTTTTTTTCTGTATGGATTGATACTGTATATTTAATGAGAAGTGTACAGCAGAAGTAACTAACCCATGGCTCCAGGGATGAATGTACTTTGTGGCTTAATTCTATAGATTTTTGGCTTAGTTTCAAAATAGCTCTGCCAGTTACTAATCTATACCTTTGACAAGAGTTATCTCTACGTTCCTTTCTTTGAAAGTTGCTCCTTGACATAAAGAATGTATTAGAAGGAAAGGAGAGCTCTTATCCCACCACCAAAATTGTCATGTGCACATTGTATGGTACATAGAGAATGATATAGTCTGTTGGTATTGGCAACATATTCAAGTTTAATTGGTACAGTAGGTGTACTGTAACACCTCCTTTTTAATTGTTAGGCAACGTTTCTGTACCATTATATTGCTGTGGCTGCATACCATTGAGACCATCGTGAAAAACATTTATCTAGCAGCATAGTCTGATCTGCACTAATATGGAAGGTTAATTATTAGATGGCAAATAAGAGAGACAGAAAACTGCCATCCTATAGACATGGAAGAGACATGGGTTATTACAAGGCAATGCTTTGGAGTAATTCCACTTGTATTACCTCCCCCCATCTACCTCAAATCTGTTGTTTTATTCAGGTTTAAAGTCATTACATCTTCCAGTGATAACACTTTCATTGTGAAGAAGCAGATATGTAAACATCCTGTTGCTAACATATACATATTCTTTTGGAAGTTCCATTGGGTTACAATCTCATTCACTGCTGATTGCCTTGAATGGAAATTTTATTTTAATTACAAGCCCCAGGATGAAAGGATGTCTCAAAAGCACCTCAGAATAAGTTGTTTTTAGGCGGGATGGCTTCTCAACCCCCTTTCTTTCTCTCTCTCCCTCCATTTATCTGTTACATTTAGGGTAGTTTTCTTCTTTGGCTTTCTGTTTTTTCTGTTTTCTCATTGAACTCCTGACTCCTAAAACTAAGGTGTGTGTGCCAATTCAAAGGCAAAGAATAAAAGCATGTATTATGTATGTATAAAGCATATATTGGATCTTTCCCTTTTATAACCGAAGATTCAGTCTCCTGATAGTCTTCAGAGATTATTAATGGTAAGGATGTTCTCTTTCTTCATGAAGAGAAATTGTCTATGTGGTCGCTAACAATCACCACCTACTTGATGGCAAATAATGAAACAATCCTCTCTACTGTTTGAAATGTAATAACCTCACTGAATTATATTTTATTTAGTAATTGCTACTTTTCCCTTTGTTTCCATTTTGCACTGATGTGTTTTCATTGTATTGTAAAATCAAACTTTTTTTCCCATAAGATATGTATGGTCAATGTGAAATTTTTAAATAGCTCAAAGGTGTCACTCACATATCAACCACTGTATAACAACCTCCACATCTCCCATTGTGTCAATGTACATAACAGTCCAGTAAAAATAACTCTGCTAGTTTTTCTTAGTAAAAGGAATTTGCCTACAGCCAGACATAAAAAGATGTCATGAAGAAAGAAACATAATCTAGTTTATATTTCAAATAGTCAGCTTGATTCAGTTCTAAAAATAGGAAGCTTATACCTGATTATGTCAAGACAATTATGATTAAACTTTTTTCCTTCCAAGCAGATCATTTCCATATATTGTTCTCTGTTACATGTAAATCTTTTCCTGTAAATGTTTCAAGACACATATTGAGAATTATAGATAGGCATATCAACACTGAACATTATTTTTGCCTCTGACTTATTGCTGTCATTATCTTGCAATAAAAAAGTCATTTTTATACATATGCAGTGATGCCATTTACTAATAAACTGGTATTAAAAATTCCAATTGCATCAGTTTTTAGCTTTCTCTCTATAGGATCATGAAACACTCAGGGATTCTTCAATGAAATAAATCCAAGAAAACAATAGAAAATATTGATGGAGATGTTGACCTCTTCCTTCCAGTGTAGAATTGATGAAAAAATGTAAATCATCATCATCATCATCATCATCATCATCATCATCATCATCATCATCATCATCATCATCATCCTTTCAGGATGACTCAATATCACCCTTGTTATTTGTCATTGCCATGCTCCCACTTACAGTGATTTTGAAGAAAATAGATCTTGGCTATAAAAAAAAACCTAATTAAATCTCACACATACTTTATATGGATGATCTAAAGCTTAATGGAAAATCAGAATTCAAAATCCAACCATTGACAAACATTGTAACAATTTTTAGCACAGATATAACTGTGGAATTTGGCCTAGACCCATGGTGGAGGACCTATGGCACGCGTGCCACAGGTGGCACGCAGAGCCATCTCTGTGGGCACGCACGCCATCACCCCAGTCCTAGGCCTTCAGCTGGGTTTTATAAAACCTTTTTCGCTTTAGGCTTCTGCTGCCATGTGCAAAAAAAAAAAAAAGGTTCAACCAATCAATCAATTTCAACTTCTCGCAGGAAAAAAAAGATCTCGCAAAGTTGGAATTGATTGATCAAACTTTTTAGTCCCACCCAGTCTGCAATGACCACCACAGCCATACCCACCCAATGGACCACGTCCACCCAATGGGCCACGTCCACCCAATGGGCCATGCCCACCCGGCACCCGATGATACATAAGTGGGTTTTGGGTTGCAGTTTGGGCACTCGGTCTCTAAAAGATTTGCCATCACTGGCCTAGACAAATGTGCTATAGTAGCAATAAAACAGTAAAATCATAAAAAGTAATGGAATTAAAATGCCAAATGGCCAACCCATCAGGAGATCTCAGGATGAAGCCTACAAGTATCTAAGTATTTTACAGTTGGATAACATCAAGCATGGAAGTGTAAAAAACGAGAATAGTAAAGAATACATCAAAGAGTGAGAAAATTGCTAGAGACAAAATTCAATGGAGGAAACCCCACCAAAGCCATAAATACCTGAGCCATACCTCTGATACAATACTCTGCTGAAATTATTAACCAGCAACAAGCAGAACTGGACAGTTTGGACCAAAACACAAGAAAACTGATGACTATTCACTGTGCATTACATCCCTGCAGTTATGTTGATATATTATAGCTGCCCCACAGAGATGGAGGCTGAGGTTTACTTCAACTTAAACAAACTGTCAAAGAAGAAAATAATGCATTGGCTGTTTTTGTAAAGAGCACCCAAGAACAAGCACTGATACAAATTAAAAATTGGAATTTACAAAATGCACAGGTAACAAATAGTCAATATCAAAATGTCATAAAAACACAAACAGAATGCTGGCAAAGAAAAGCATTACATAGTCAATTTCTACAAAATATTGACAGGAAAGTGGATAAAGATGAACCCCGGGCAGTGGCTTACAACTAGAACTTTAAAAAAAGAAAATGAAGGCTGGATTTGGCTACTCAAGAGCAAGATATTCAAACTAATGCAATCAAGGTCAGAACTGAAAAATTATCAAATGGTTCAGGGCAGATTGAGCAAAAATACAGAAGAAACAGAAGATAATATACCAGTGAGTGGTTACTGAGAGTTCTAGTCCCACCTAAGGCACCAAAGCCAGGAGGGTGGCCTTCAGCCACTCACTCTCTCTCAGTCCTTGGAAGAAATCAATGGAAAACAAACTTTGAAATCTTGCCAAGAAAACTGAATCAAAGGCACAAACAAACAAAAACAGATTAGCAAAGGTCTAACCTGCATTTTATTGTTAGAATTGGTGAAAAAATGCTGGAAGCTGGAGGTAACCAACAAACCTCATGTTTCCCATTCCTACCTTAAAGTATTGCAACCAAAGAATGATGCCATTATTATGATAATTTCAGATGTCTGTGGTTATTCTCCCATTTCCCCAATGTTTTAGTTTTAATTTTGAAGTTATTGCACATTTGCTGGAGTCTAGATCATGCCAAGATGTTTCCCAATTCACTGTCTGGCATCAGGTGGTGATACAGTTTGAAGTTAATTATAAACAAAAGGCATGGGAAAGCACATATTTATTATTGAGGTATCACACAAATAATACAATCTTCTCCTGTAATTAAAATAATAATGTTTTAAGCCAAGCTCATGCAATTATTGCTTGTTTAAAAAGTAGAAAGAAGGAAGGATGACAATACAGTAAGAGGAAATGAATGTTTCATAATGATAAAGCTAAAGTTTTTAATTAAAGCAATTGGCAGTACAATACACCTGAAAGTATACCTGAATGGAATAGTTGGTAGGAAAGTCAACTCGTGTGTTTGTGAGTAGAAAATAAGAAATTAAGTGTATGTCTAAAATGATTGCCATTTATAAATGAGACTTATAGTATCTCTTGATAATTTATAGAAAGATGTCACCAAGAATGGAAAATTGTTGGTTCTGTTTTTTGCTTTTTTTACACAACTCAGGTGACATATTAACAACCATAGTAGTGAAATGTTTAATTTTTGCTTCAGGTAATCAAATAGATAAATGGAGAGAGCAACAACTCGACTTGTAAAAGTAGCCCCCATTAGTTATCACATGTAAAAGGATGCCAAAGACAAAGTAAGCAGCTGGATATGTCATTCATTCTGGTACTGCTATTCTAATTCCAGTCTAGGTTTGTCATTTGTTTTTATGTTTTCTGTGAATATTGAAAAGGAACAACAGTATGCTCTTGAAACAACCATATTCAGAGACACATAATGGGACACACTATTTTAACCACACAATTTTTATTTTTTTTAAAAAAAGACTGTTATCCTTGCTCCGTGTATGGACATTGCTTGTCTTGGTTTGATTTGGCAGTTATAAACCTCTATGACAGACAAAATGTTTAGGCTCATTTGTCTTCATAACAGAAGCGTTTGCATAAGTTTGAATCTGTTTGAGTTATAGAACTTCTTAGACAAAATGAGGATCTGTCTCCAAGTACCAGAGAATTCAAATATACAGTACATACACTTCTTCCTTGCTCTCTATAGATCAAGGAATATTTCAGCAACCATTCTGAAACTGTTACAAAAGCAAAAAGGACAAAAATATTCCTCAAGTCCTAGGAAACAGATAACACTGGGAAGAGACTCAAGGGGGAAGGGTGGGAAAGCCACAATCAGAGTTGCAAGATTCTGTTAGTTTAACCTAGTATAGACAGGTTAGTATAGCTTTCCAATAAAGTATAATTCTAGCATTCCAGTGGAATGGATTTTCATGTCCTGTCTGCATCATGGGGATGACGGTCTATCAATGGCTTTTAATACAATTATTATGCTATTCTCTTGGGCAGACTGGATGATGGTTGTCCAATAGACTTCCAGGTTCAATCAAGGTTCTGAATGTTATCTTTAAAGCCCTATATCGCACGAAGCAGGTTACTCTTAATCTTCCCTCCATGATGTTTTTGCTTGTCTCACTAGATTGGGCAGAGTGGGCAATGAGATGTTGGTTGGATTAGTGAACCAAAGTTATTTGGAAGTCCTTAGGAGCATGCTTTCTGTGTTATGGCACATGTCTTCTAGAACAGCCTCCTTGCTAAGATATGGATGACTCTGACCCTGGCTATTTGCACCTATGGCTCTAATGTCTATCTGTTGTTTGTGAAATATTTTTAGAGCCCTAACTGATTTCCTTTTATGGTATTTTTAAATCTTATGGTTGTGATAGTTGCATTTATCTGGCTGCCACACAGAATGCCTTGGTCAATGGGTGACCATATAAACAGTTAATTCAATAAACAAATGTTTATCTCTTCTTCTTGTATAGGTGTCTGCCACAGTGTTTAAATAAATGTGAAATACAACTATTTTGTCTTCTGAGCACCTGCTAAACTTTTCTCATGATAGCTTTAAAGTGCTTTACATAATTGAGATGCAATATTACTACATATTATTCAATTGGC
This sequence comes from Protobothrops mucrosquamatus, assembly GCF_001527695.2. NCBI lineage: Eukaryota > Metazoa > Chordata > Lepidosauria > Squamata > Viperidae > Protobothrops > Protobothrops mucrosquamatus. The sequence goes on along the minus strand of NW_015386186.1, from coordinate 284,304 downwards.
AGAATGGTTATGGGTGATGAAACCTAACAGATTTTATCACATTAAGGCTGTCATGGAATCATTGGAGTAAGGAATAAAGTGTTATTTTAAAACTGATACAGCTAAAGACAATCAAAGGAGATTAAGGAATACCTTAACAAGAAAGTAGGAATAATATGTTACCTGGTAATTTTTGAGCTTTACTTAAACACAAATATAGAAAGACCCTATGTTACCCATTAAATAGAATTGGTGAGTTGTTTGTCTTCTCTCTTCCCCCAAAACCCCCAACCCCAATGTTTTTCCAAGAGCATTGTCTCTTAATTGTATCTTACTTCTCTTATCTTTATCCAATTGTATATTTCACTAATCATAGCTGGCTGATAGCAGTAAGACACAACATCAATTCCATCAACACTTGTGTAGAGAAATAATTATCTACACAATTTAGTTTGGATGGAAATATTAGTGACTCAAGTCTAGAATGTTTCAGTGATCACAGACCAATGAAATGAAATATATTCTCTCTAGAACAGGGGTGTCAAACTGCCGGCCCGCAGGCCAGTTTCATCATACCGAAGCCGCACCCACCCCATTGCCGGCAATGCAAAATGAGTCACGATACATCACGACACATCACGTGACGTGGTGAGTTTGACACCTGTGCTCTAGAAGACTCTAACAGCTAATTTGATAGCTTCCTATCCCTTTACTTTAAAACTAGCCCATGTAACTGTGACACAATATCAGAAGCAGAACAATGAAAGACCACAAGGTGCGGGGGGGGGGGTAATAATAAATTCCTTGTTTGATTCTTAGATATGTTCTCTTGAAGCAATAAAGTTTTATAAAGTGGTTTTGTTTGATATAAATCAAAGTTCAAAGTTTAAAAGAAAAATATCTTCTTTATTATTCATGTCCTAAGCATTCTAACAGCCAACAAGCTGTTAGATTTTGAAATGCCCTACTGATTCTAATGAGCCTAGATCAGAACAAGTAAGGTACAGATTGCAGACAAAGTTTGATCAAAAATTGTTCAGAATAAAAAAATACAATGTCTTATAAGTAGATGTTTATGTCAATTTCCAGAATGAAAGAGTCATCAAATTANATTCATGTCCTAAGCATTCTAACAGCCAACAAGCTGTTAGATTTTGAAATGCCCTACTGATTCTAATGAGCCTAGATCAGAACAAGTAAGGTACAGATTGCAGACAAAGTTTGATCAAAAATTGTTCAGAATAAAAAAATACAATGTCTTATAAGTAGATGTTTATGTCAATTTCCAGAATGAAAGAGTCATCAAATTAATTTCAATTATTTTTCATTTATATGAAAGTCTGAGTGAAAAATAATGCCTCTATCTGTGGCACTTTAATTTTAAATAAGGATATTTTAACAAATTGTGAAATAGTCATGGAAAATAGTTTTTTTTTCTTTATTTACCTACATAATCACCACCATATGCCTACACACAACAGAAAAGCATCTTAAAGGCATCACAAAAGAGTTACAGAGATGTCTCTTCAACCGACTCTGGGCAGTTCTTTTTATTTTTTCCTTTGAGTCAAACAGATGCCCATGAAACTATTTCTTCAATATTGGAAAAAGGCAGAAGCTACATGGAATCAAATTTGGATTGCATGACAGGTGGGATAAGACAGGAAGGTCAACTTCACAATTGCTTCTTTGATGACTCATGACATTTGAGGCCCCAATTCGACTACTGAATTAAAAATTTTTTGGGCACAGTAGACTGTACTGTCTTTAGGCATTATTGATCTTATGTTCCCTAGACAACCTATTGTGATTTTTTCCCCTGCATTAGATTAACTGTACCATGACAGGACATGTATTCATTTTATAGCATACTTCTGCACTTCTATGTTACATCTATCTATCTATCTATCTATCTATCTATCTATCTATCTATCTATCTATCTATCTATCTATCTTTATGGGAGGGTGTCTTCCCCGCGGCCTTGAAGGAGGCGGTGGTGAGGCCCCTCCTTAAGAAGCCTTCCCTGGACCCAGATGCATTAGCTAACTATCGTCCGGTCTCCAACCTTCGCTTTGTGGCGAAGGTTGTTGAGAGTGTGGTTGCGCAGCAGTTCCCCCAACACCTGGAGGAAACAGTCTATCTAGACCCGCTCCAGTCGGGCTTCAGGCCGGGATACAGCACGGAAACGGCATTGGTCACATTGGTGAACGATCTCTGGAGGGCCCGGGACAGGGGTTATTCCTCTGTCCTAGTTCTTTCGGACCTCTCAGCGGCTTTTGATACTGTGGACCACGGTATCATGCTGCGGCGTCTGGTGGAGTTGGGAGTGGGAGGCACCGTTATGCGGTGGTTCTCCTCCTTCCTCACCGACCGCACACAGTCTGTATTGGCAGGGGGGCAGAGGTCGGCCCCAAGGCCCCTAACTTGTGGGGTGCCACAAGGGTCGGTCCTCTCCCCCTTATTGTTCAATATTTATGTGAAGCCGCTGGGGGAGATCATCCGTGGCTTTGGGGTGGACTTCCATCAGTACGCTGATGATACTCAGCTGTACATTTCCACCCCAGGCCACCCCAATG
>NW_015386186.1:249275-280947 GCF_001527695.2 Protobothrops mucrosquamatus | reverse complement strand
TGGCCTAGGGATATTTTAAATTGGATTTTAATCAACTTTTAAAATAAGAAAAGGCCTATTTAAATATATCTTTTAATTTATTTTAAATTTTGTATATTTGTATCAATTGCTCTGTTTTTTAACTGGCTGTAAGCCGCCCTGAGTCCACCAGGAGAAGGGCAGGATATAAATACAATAAACTGAAACTGAAACTGAAACTATCTATCTATCTATCTATCTATCTATCTATCTATCTATCTATCTTCTCTCATATGCCCATCCATCCATCCATCCATCCATCCACATATACAAAACTGGAAAATTATTAACTTAAATATGCTCTTCTATGGTAGACAACATTAAATTTAGGAGATAAACATTTTTTATTCCTATCTAGTAGGTAGTTTGTCAATGCAACTCCCTATTACAAATGCAGTCAATATTAGGGTTACTTAGTTTAGCATATTATTATTAGCATTGGTTACTTTAGATTATTTTAACAGTAAGGTAAAGACACAGGTTTGCTATGATATAATTTATTCACTGAAGTAATCCCATACAAAAAGGACAGGTACTAAGACACATATGAGTAATTGCTATGTGCCTCAGATTTTTCATTATCAATTCCACTCGCAATAGCACTCTCTTGAAGAAAAAAACATAACTTAAGATATCTGAACCAATATATTACAGAACAGAAGCAGCTAAATTTATTTATACAAATTGTTTGGGACAGATATTATTCACTGAGAATGAGAATGAATACACACATACACATACACAAACAAAACTAACCCATGACCAGACATCTAGGCTGTACACGAACATAGATCTAGGTATCTTCTGAATACCTTTTTTTAAAAAATATTGTGTAGTTATTTTCTGGGGGGAAATGCTAAATCTATGACCAAAAATTAGCCCAAATGACAAGTCACAAGTTCATATAGGATGAAGCATGGGGGAGTTTTTGTAAGAGCTCATGCCTGCTTCATCTTATGCTTTTCCACCCTGCATAAATGTGACAAAGGAATGTCAGTGTGGGCAATGAGTGACTGTAACCAGCAAATCCTGATTCTCCCATGTACCTGAGTTGAGCTAAGAGACAGGAAGAATTTTGACAATTTCCTCAGAGCTAGAAGTGACAATAAAACCATTGGAGAATAGAGCCAGATTAAGTCCATTTGACCTTCCTCACTTTTTTAAAAAAAAACTGGTCTAGTGCACTTTAAAAGGACCACTAAATATTTGTTGAAAAACAAGCAGAGTATTTACCAGAAAAGTGCTAAACCTATGCAATATATGTGAAGAACCTAGATAATGTTCATTCAGGTATTGCAGAGGCAGATTTATCTGCAGGAACCACGTGTTTATGTAACATCTCAAGCTAAATAAATAAATAAATAATAAATAAATACCCAACAACCTTTAAATGACTAACAAATAGATGGAAGGGGATATGCCCACATTTTAAACAAGCACTTGCAGATCATTCATATGGCATAGTTTGTGTTGGAAAAATAGAGGAAAACTATATTTAAAACTGAAATAGATACGTGTATTTATGTTGCTTCTACAGTGGGCTGGAAATGATGTGAAGACAATATAATAATGTTGTGTCATCTAAAAAATGTTAGTGAGGCTTCTTCACACTGCAGGATACAAGGAGGAGTCCTTTCTTTGAAGGAGAATATCTTTTTTTCCCTTCAGAAAAGCCCTCAGTATGCTATATAAGAAAGTTACAGATGGAAATGAAGTACTATATAAAATAATTTATTTTTCTTCCTCTCTTTGTGTGGATTTGGGATAATATTGATGAAAAAAATTATATTGTGAAAAATAAAGTAATTCTCTTCTTCCAAGTTCTGCATGGTTCATTTTTCTCTTTTCTTTCTGCCTTGGCCTTTGGCTGCTCTACTTACAGTAATTGGTTATTTTAGCATATCTCTCAGTTTTCAACTTGCTTCCTTGAAATGTAATATGAAGCAGTGATTTACTGCAATATGGAACAACTAATAATAAATATTATCACATAGCACTATTAATCCAAATGCTGTTTTGCAATTTGCAAAGGGGCATATCCCTGATTCAAGAAGTAAAATAACATTTAAAATAAAAACAACAGAGGAAGGGAAGCAGAGTGTGAAGAGGGATAAGCAGGTAAACAATATGAGATTGGTTCATTTAAATGTGCCTAAGCTTAATTAAAACCAGAGTCCAGTGAGAGGGATGTGTTGGAATGTTAATGGAAAAAGGTGAATTTTGCATTAATTAACCCATAGTTTATTCAAGCCAGTTTTCTGTGTTCTTACAATACAGTGAACCATAAATGAACTCATAGGTTTCCTTATGACTCAGACTAATGTGTGTATTGTTATACAGTAGTTCAGGTTACATCATGCCAATAGCCACTCTTTTGGGAGACTCTTGTAATCATATAAAATAGCAATAGAAAAGTCTTTTAGAGGGGGATTATCATTTTCAGACATTGCAAATTGTTATATCTAAACAAGCAAAAAGCAGGGGAAAGCATGAACTGAGATTTGATAGCAGAGAGAAGGAAGACAAAATCTAGATGGTTTTGAAGATAAAAAATAATACTAATAAAATACATCCTGCGATAATACCTTTAATATCATCAAACATCAAATCTACCTACCCAAGGTCCTTGGAAAGGACTCAGTAGGTGGATAAAAATGCCAAATCCAACCTAAACATCTGGCTGACTATGCAACAAACAGATTAAAAAGAAGAAAATGTGGATAATTGATATGGTGATTTCAGGGGATAGTAAAATAGAGGAAAAGATTTGGAGAAAATCACAACATATTGAGATCTGAAAATTGAAATTGAAAGTTTGTGGCATAAACCAGCCATGGTGGTTTCAGTAAATATGAGCACCCAGTGTCCATTACCAGATAATCTTGGAAGGCAAATTTGTGCATTGAAAAAAAATTGACCTGTCATTTACAAAAGTGTACACTACTTGGATCACACATACATTATGCCAGGGGTGTCAAACTGCTGGCCTGCGGGCCGGATGTGTCATGCCGAAACTGCATTCACCCCAGCTCCGGCAATGGGGAAAATGTCACGATACATCATGTGACGTGGCGAGTTTGACACTCCTGCACTATGCCAATGCATTACAATATCCTAGATTTTTCAGAAGAATGTGATGCACATGAAGACCAACACCAGCTAAGGAACTGGCAGCTGTGACTTCAAATTGTTATGAACAGATAATAACCAAGAGTATTAAAATAGGTTGTAAGGTTACAATAGTTATCTATTGAAGGTTACAATGGTTATCTATAGTGAGCAACAGGGATGACCTTGAAGAAACTATGCGGTGACCATTATAAAAACATATCCTACAAATGAGAAAAGGATAAGAAAAAAAACTCAAACTGGCTCTTCCATAAGTCCCTGGAGTGTAGGAGAGAGGGAAAGGAAAATGCAGTTTGATAACTGTATCAGTACAATACAGTTGCAGGGAGACTAGCAGAAGCTACTTCCTGTTCTGATTGATTTCAACTCTTTGAAGAAGTAAACTTCATATGTTTCATATGTTTTTTCCCCTTCCTCTTATATCCCAGAGACTTAGGATAGAATCATTTTGTGTTTCTTTTTTTATTCTTTTCTCATTTTCTGGGAATAAGGCATATTTTTGTAATTGTTGCTATATAGTTTCTCCAAGGTTACTTCTGTCTCTCTCTACATTATTAAAAAGAGATTGTTCATAGTCCTATGAGGGAGTTTTTATAACAAATCCTTAATGATACTGAAATTCATTACTGTATATTACATTCCATTACGGTGATGTTTAAATATGGTATATTTTATATAATATTTTACCAATATATCTGTGCACTGACACATCTCTATATATTTTATCTGCACTATTTCTTAACAAACTAGCTAAAAACAAACCCACCAATTCTCCATTCAAATGTGTCTCTCTTCCCCTGGTTCAGGAAACAAAACATTTTGTTATCAACATTTCAAACCAGAGAGGAGAATGAAAAGAAAAATGAAGAGTTTCTATTATTTTTTATGCTATGAACAAGTAACGAATTAATACTTTGTTCAGGTATTTGGAAGGCAGTCAACCTAATTCAACCATAATCATATAGCTGGTATAAGTATTTCCCGGACTAGCAGAAAGCAAAGCATCTTGACCTATGCAGTTTCAATAATCAATATCCAGCCTTAGCTGACCCCATTTTTATCTGAGTTTCAAAGTAGGGTGTGGACTTTTATAGCCAAAGAAGAGGCTCCCCCCCCACATATATTTTACTGTGCTATAGCAAAAATCACACTTCCTTGCTTCCAAAATATAATTATTTTACACTGGTATTTCTACCTATTATCTTATTTTATTAGGCATTTTCAAAATAGTCCAAGTTGACTCTATTGATTATCATTTTTCTTCCAAATATTATGCCTCAGCACTATAGGCATTATCTGATAACAAGTAACAACAACAACACAAAACCTTTTAAAATATTTGAAAATAAGAATAGCATGGCAAGAGCTATGAAATAAATAAAAAGTGATTATTATGTAAATCGATGCAAATTGTAGCATAGGCATAAAACCAACGTCTTCCATTAAGAAATATATGAAAAAAAAAGGTTTCTGCTAAATGGTCAAGGTTGGTCCATTTGCTTTGTTTTATTTTTTTAATCAAATATGCATTTTTAAACTACCAGTTTAATTAAAATTATTGTTTTGTACTTTGGAACTTTAATGATTTGAAAATTCTGCAAAGCTGCAGAGAGTCCTATGGGATTGTGGCAGGGCATAAAGGTGAGGAATAAATTAATGAATAAATATTGAATTTCTATTTTTATCTATCTCTGATGAAACATATTTATCTTGTATTTTTGCCATACCAGAAACTTTATGCCAATATAGATAAAATGCTTACATTAGTAGAAACAGGAATGATAGTTTATTTTATTTTGTCCTTTTCATCCCACTATAGGAGTATCAGTCCTAGAAATGACAAAGCAAGTTTTACTCACTTGCTTTTCCTCCACCTGTGTTTTCTGCTAAAGCAATGGGAAAGAGAAGCTCATCAAAATCAATGGGGTCTCCATCTCAGTTCTAAAATAGCTAAATCCACCTCCCAAACTTTATGATAATGGATCAGGTGCAAGAAATAAAACAAAACATGTAGCAGAGATATTCTGCAACAATAGGGTTATTTGATACTCTTATTTAGATAATGAGAATACATTTTATGTTCATTCAGAAAAGTAGACTGATAAAAAATCAGTGAAAAGCTGTCTTTTAAAACATTATCGCACATTAACATGATTCTCAATTCACATATGAGCCCGCTTTAGAGTAAAGGACATATATGCAGAATCCCTACACCATATCATTAACCCTTCTTTGTTATCTTAGAATTACAGAAAGTTTCATGCTGTCCTATATTCATTTGTTTGGTTTCCTCCATAATCAGTGGAAATTTATTCATATTAAAGAGAAAAATTATTTCAAGGACAGTAAATCAAAAAAGACTGAAAAGTATTTGTCAAAGAACACCTGGTAGATTCTTCTGCACTATCAGTCCAGTTCATAAAATATTGTATAGAGTAATATATCTAGAATTTCTAAATTATGAGACAGTTTTATTACTAGAAACTCAATTGTATTACCTTTATGAAATGAAAGGTATATGTTGTTCAAATCTGTTTAAATTTCAGTCTATTATATAGTCATTGAACATGTAATTACACTATCATTATAATTGCTTTGTCTTCTTAAGGCATGTGAATATAATTAATAAGACAGCAAAATTAAGTACTTAACATATATTATGCCAATGTATTATGACATCCTAGGTTCTTGGGAAGAACTCACTGTGTATGAAGGTCGACACCAGCTAAAGCACTGACAGCTGTGACTTCAAATTATTGTGAATAGATAACAATAATAATAAATAGTGGACTGGACTGAAACAAAATTAAAAACCTTGGATAGGAAGACCATAAAAATAATGACAATGAATTATGCCCTTCATCCAGTGACATTGACAGAGTTTATTAATGCAAAATAAAAAAATTAAAAAATAGATGGGATAGAATGTTGTTAAGTAAATCAGATAATTGAAGAAGAAAAAAGGGGGTTGGAAAAACATCTGAAAGATAGTGAAAATGATGCACTGAATCTAGTATACCATAAAGGCTTATTGAATACCGAAGAGACCAAAAATGACCTACAAGAAAGAGCAATTGAACAGAAAAGAGATATGGCGAGGCAAAATATTGCATTAGCATTGACAAAGTCATCAGATGCAAAAGATAGCTTCACTTTGAACAGTTTATATCCTGCAGTGATACTTTTAATACAGCAAAGAACATCTGCCTATCCCAAGTCAATGGGAATATCTCAATAGATGGATAAAAATATCAAATCCAGTCTAAACATCTGGCTAATTGTGTTAACCAACCATAATAATAATTGCAAATGGAAGTAGAACAACTATGGCAAACAAAAAGGCAAAGATAGTACCAATAGTAATAAAGCACCTTGAATGCAGTTCCAAAATATCTGGAGATATTTCTCCAGAACCATCTGAACACCATCAACATTGACAAAATCATTATCATTCAATTGTAAAAGTTAGCTTTATTTGGAACAGCTCACATGCCCCAATAAAGTTGCAATTTGCAGCACCAATTTGCATAAACTTCTGAGGGAAAATTTATTTGCTGCTTGAGCAGGGGCTGTAAATCCCAAAAGAACCTCTAAATCATAAACCAGGTCCATGCTTTCATGTCAAGAAAGAACTCTGGTGGTGACAAAGAACCCTTATGGAACAGCAGCTCCATATTATTAGGGTTCGGCTTCATTTCTCCCATTTGGACCTGTTTACAATATTTCACAAAACTAATACCTGCAATAATACCCTATGGGAAATTCTAATTATTCAATCATTGGACGATGAAGGTTGTTTCTGAATGTCCAAAAAAGAATCTGCAGCATAAAAATAAGCAAGCAAACTACAAACTTGGAGGCAAACTGAAAGACTTTCCATTTTTAAATTGTGTTCTTGTTTATCAGGAATTGTACAGGAAAATTGACCAATTATTGAGCTAATTCAAAATCTTCTTTTACAATTACTGTTTATGGCTTGAGATCAATTTTTGAAAGCTGAACTATATTTCCATAGGTTTATATTATAATCTAATACAATTGTTTTATATACCTTAATCAAGGGAAAAATAATTTTCATTCAAGCTTTTCAATCTATTTGTATCATTTTCTTTCTAAATATGTAAAATAACTATTTGATTATGAGCCATGCCTGACATGAATAAATGAAAATATTACTGTTTTGCTCAACATTTTATAATGCTTAATATATATTTGATGAAACGTCACTGACCTTCACACATGGCCTGTTTCATGCACTTCAGCTACAGTAGAAAGCGAAATGTCAAATAATAGTTCTTTCAGAATTACTTGTGGTGGAGAATATTAAATTAGATTGATTGATTTATTGAGCTTATGGGGCTCTAGTTTGTTGCACAATTAAACTTTTTTAAAACAGAAATTTCAGTAGAAACTTAACCTTAGAAACTACTTTCACATAGCTGAACATAATTCAAATATCAACTTGCTCAATTACAGAATATCTTTAATTTAAAACCACAAAAGGAACTGGAAAATTTGTTGTAAAGCAGTGTGGTCAGTAAATGAGGGATTACATAACCATAGTTGGATCATGATCCACGGTCATTAAGCGAGACATCAAGTAGTTAAGTAGGTAAGACCTCAGATAACACAAAACTCAAAATGAACTTCAAAGGGTAATAGAAAGAAATTTGTTGGAGATAAATTCATGTTTGCTTCAGAAAAATGTGAAAAAAAATGAACAGACCTACAGTAGATTACTGTAGATATGTGACTTGATATTAGAAATATGACTGATTATGGGGTGAATATGAGTCAAGAACTGTGAGATAACTGAAGAAAATAAAAATGCAATTTAGGGCATATCAATAAACATATAGCCTTAAAATCATGGATGTTAATAGTTTCATTATATTCTGCACTGGTCAGACTCTACCTGGAAATGACATTCAGAGAAATTGGAACACCTGAAGCAGTGAAGTGAGAACAATCATGTGACAATTAGTTTGGTATTAAAGATGCAGAATGAAAATGCTGTATATGTTGACCTAAATACAAAAAGACTGCCGAGAAAAGATGGTATAAACATTTTCAAATCCTGAAAAGCACCACATTCAATATCAAAACTCACTTTGTATCATCCAGAATGCAGAGCTTTGTACCATGGTCTTAAATTTCGGGAAGGCAGATTTGGTTGCTTAGTAGATTTTTCCTTCAAATTTCTGACTTTTGATCCTACAACAGTAATGTAATTTAGAAGAACATTCCTTTGAATGAATGATACCTACCACTTTTCATAAAAAAAAAAAAAAACATTTAATGGAATTTAATAGACTGTCTAATGGCTCTTCTAACAGCTATGTGAAATAGAAATGAAGACAGTGGTAAGGCTGATAAATTGAAAACTGTATTTATTTTATCCTATTAAAACTAATCAAAGAAATGATGATATGATGATGATGATGATGATGATGATGATGATGATGATGATGATGATAATAATAATAATAATAATAATAATAATAATAATGTGTCAAGAATCCTAAGCTTTAAGCTAAATCCTATACAATTGTCAGCTTTGAAATATACTTTATATGGGTTTAAAGACCACCCCATTTTTACTGCAGTGATGGCGAACCTTTTAGAGACTGAGTGCCCAAACTGCAACCCAAAACCCACTTAAGCATCGTCGAGTGCCGGGTGGGCGTGGCCCATTGGGTGGCCATGGCCCATTGGGTGGGCGTCGCTGCAGTGGTAATGGCAGACTGGGTGGGACTAAAAAGTTCAATCAATCAATTCCAACTTTGCAAGAAATTTTTTTCCCCGCGAGAAGTTGAAATTGATTGATTGAACTTTTTTTTTTTGCACACAGCGACGGAGGCCTAAAGCAAAAAGATTTTATAAAACCCAGCTGAAGGCCTAGGACTGGGGCGACGGCGCACGTGCTCACAGAGGGGGCTCTGAGTGCTGCCTCTGGCACCCGTGGCATAGGTTTGCCACCACTGGTAGACTGTATTGTACAATTTTTAGTAACGCTATTATTTTTGCTGGATTTTTCTTTATCTTTGTACTTATTAATTTGTTTTCATTTATATGAAAATGATAAAGAGACCATTTGCTATATTTTCAGGCCAATTGCTACTTGGCTTTATTTGCTGTCATTATAATTGAGTTGGAAATGATCCAAGTAGTCCTTTACCATGGGAATAGACAACACTAGTACTACAGTTCAAAACTCATATGAATATTTCTCCTAAGCTGTAAGACTTTTTGCTGGGTAGACAGTGCTCCAGTCTCTCAACAGATGCAGTCTGCACATTTTGGAAGCTGAATTATCTGTTGGCTAAGCGCTTCTATCATTAGCATGCCCAAACATGAGAATTTAAATGTGATTTTACAGCATGCTATAATGCTCAACTAGCCAAATTAATCTTATCAAAATTATTATGAATGATAGAAATAGAATGGTTCCTTTATAGTATTAAAACAATAGAACACACTGAAGAAATAGCTCCACCTATGTCAACATAATTAAATGAAAAGAGAAGTATCTTTGAACCACTTAGGCACACATATACGGAAAATAGTCAAGTATAAATCCCATTTTTACAAAGATGTACATAGCCATTAAAAATAATCACACACATCTCATACAAATTTAGGTTTTAATTTTCATGTTATCATGAAGTAGCTTTTGTTATAGAGGGAAAATACATTTCTTAATTTTGATATGAATTTATTCAAGTGTTAGGTCTTAAACTGAATTTTAATTGTTTTATTTGCAATCCTGCATTACATTATTTTCTGAATAAATACATGCACTGTCTCTTTCACTAAAAGGAGAAATTGGAACTTCTGTAGAAATAATTTGCAATGATAAGCTAAATTCACTTTCAGGATTCAGCAAATTATGCTAGCATTCCATTCTGTTTCTAATTGAAAGCCAATGGCAAAAACATTTCATTTTTGCTGCCTTATGATAGGTCCACATAGAACACTTAATAGTAATCAAGATGTGAGATTTATGAAATGTGAGAAATTGTAACTAAGCTAGCAGTAAGGTTAGTTATTATATGTGATCACTAAATCCTTTTTAATGAAATTATCTTTAGTTTGTGGTAATTTATTCTTTCAACAAATTATATTTATTCAGAACTTTGTTCTTTACATGAAAAAAATCTAAAAGCAAGCTAATTATAGTTTTTGCTTTCTTTATCTTTGGCAACTGCTTAAATTAATATTATTCATTTGCAAACCATTCACAAGCATAAGAGATCACCTTCTACAAGTCAGTTATTTAATAAATAAGATGACTTATATGTGAGTTTCTCTCAGGGTGAGTAAGCAATAATGTATGTTTTTCCATTTTTTAACTACCCTATGTGGCTTTGGGAAAAAAGTGAAAATCCTGTTTGAGAACTTACTGCAGAGGAAAAATATGGGCTTCAATATATATAAAATTGGCACTAGAAGAAAGCCAACATAAGCTTATACATTATTGAAGTGCAATGTTATTATATCCCAGAATGCCTTTTTTGGGATGCTTATGAGAGATAGAAAATAGTGGAGGATGAGGTTTAATTAGCACTGCAATTCTCATACATTCATAGTTCTACAATGAGGCAGTTCTCCATAGTTCTCCAAAATAGGCACCCTCAACTCAAGCTTAATTCCTGATCCCTGCATCCATGCAGTTTAGAAGTTATAGGTGCTGACAGGCTGAGAGCATTTTGCCTGTAAAAGGACCCAAATTCAATCATTGGAATTTATACTGATCACTTGCAATTACAACAGAGATGAAAAAGTAACTTTGTAATATAATTAATGACATTGCAAATAATGACTAGATCTTGTTTTATTTCCATTTCTCACAGAGTTCTTCAGAACATTACTAGGTCTCTTTTGTAAATCTAATAAGAAACTTATCCAAATTTCTCTTTTGATTTGCCATTTGTATATCCCTTTTAATAACACATCAGCGAGTTTCATTTGTACTGTATATCTAGTGTGACATCTTTTTTCATTCTTGTACTTTGTCATTTTAAAATATATTTTCAGATCAATCTTAATCTTGTCCATATAACTTGTTCCTCTCCCACAACTTCTTTAAAAGTCATTCTATCTATAATGGCAGGCACTTTTAAGATGAACCTCTGAATTGACTGCTCACAAATACCTTTCAATAAATCCAATGTTAAACATTTTGCTCCATTCTGTGTTAGTAGGTCAAATTCAGGTTTTCTTCCCCTTTAATTTTAAGCTTTAGTTCTGGCCAGAAATCACTGTCTGGCTGCTGATCTCATTACAATGCCATCTCTGGTCCTTTGGAGACATCTCAATTGCCACAGGTCCTCTGATTTATGATTCCAATTTATGAAAAACTCTTCTTTTTACCCTTTATGTAAATAATAATATTTTTGAATTTTTCTATGTTGATTTTTATAATTAAATGCATAAACATTATATTTGTCTTTAAAAAATTATTTGAGGCAGGTACTGTGATGATAGAATAATATATACTAGATTATGAGAGGTACAAATAATGTACAGGTGGATATATAGATTCTTTTAAACATCAATGAATTTTGGCTGTTTTGAAAGCATGTGTAGTAGTGTGTGAGAAAGACCTTGAGGAATCATGGTAACATTGGGGAGCCCCCAACAGCTTAAGGATCAGAGGAAGAAACTAAAGAAGGACTCACCCTAATGAATCAGGTGATTAAAAGCTGTGCTGGGAGATTTGTAGTTTTAGATTTGCAAGATTCTGCTAATGTAGCCTTACAATAAAGTAGAATTAACTCATCTGGATATGTTTCCTGTCTGGATCACCTGGAAGAGCTGACAGCATGACATTAAGATATACCTCTGTGCTTTTGTTTGGTCACTTTTATAAGTTGAATTTTTCAAGGACCTTGTTTTTTAGGGGAAGAGAAACAGATTATTTATAGAATTCTAGCAACTATTTTACCATTACCTATTACAAAGCCTTAAGAATTTAATTAACACTATATTATAAATTCAGCTACAAAATACCAAATAACAGCTGCCAATATATTTTTTTCAGTCCCACCAAAACTGTGGTTTCTTCTCCAGTACATGGTATGAGTGAAGACTGCCATCTTCTGACACTTAGTGTAATGCTAAAAAGAGGATTACTTTTTATTATTATTATATCTGTCAAAGCACTGCCAGATAAAAGTTTCTAGACCATATCATAGCTGTGTTCTTCTCAGTGATCAATCTAATAAAGCAACATCCACATAAAGTTCTTTTGGCATCACAGGAATATTGTGGGCTTTTAGGAAATATATGTCTTCTTTCTAGTTTTTATGCATAATAAAATTTCTGGATAGTATTATTAGCTATCATAGAAAAATATTTTTGGTTGGGTGGGAGGAAGGGAGGGAGGGAGGGAGAGAGGGAGGGAGGGAGGAAGGAAGGAAGGAAGGAAGGTGTTAATACAACTTATAATACCTTGGTAAGGCCACACTTGGAATACTGCATCCAGTTTTGGTCACCATGATGTAAAAAAGATGTTGAGACTCTAGAAAGAGTACAGAGAAGAGCAACAAAGATGATTAGGGGACAGGAAGCTAAAACATATAAGGAATGGTTGCTGGAATTGGTATGTCTACTTTAATGAAAAGAAGGACCAGGGGTGACATTATAGCAGTGTTCCGATATCTCAGGGGCTGCCACAAAGAAGAGGGAGTCAAGCTATTCTCCAAAGTACCTGAGGGCAGGACAAGAAGCAATGGATGGAAATTAATCAAGGGGAGAAGCAACCTGGAACAAAGAAGAAATTTTCTGATAGTTAAAACAATTAACCAATGGAACAACTTGCTTCCAGAAGTTGTGAATGCTCCAGCACCGCAAGGTTTTAAGAAGAGATTGGACAACCAATCTGCCTGAGCAAGGGGTTAGACTAGAAAACCTCCAAGGTCCCTTCCAACTCTGTTGTTCTATTCTATTCTAAATTCAAATTGGATGACTGTCCAGAAGTTAGTCAGCTGGTTCAAGCTGTAGAGCCAAGAATCAAATAAAGCACGAAACAAGGATACAGGAATGTAAACCTGACATTGATAAGTAGTTGTTGATGGCAACTGCAGACTCCGCTTAAGGGTGGTGCATCCTTGCTTCTCAAGGAGCTGAGCAGAGAGCCTCTTCAAATTAGCTACTGCATCTTGAGGCTGGGTCTGCAGCATTGGGCCCTTATCCCCTGATTCTAGTATTACCGTTTCTGCTGTTTAAATACTGACTTGGCCTGATTTTCTGCTGACTTTTGAGGCTGGCAAATTGAAGGCCCTCAAAATCAACCCTGAGTTTAGGGTTAGTCCATAATAGGCAGGGAGACTGCCAAGTGATGGAGAGAAATATAAAATGAAAATAGATGTTAAAAGCATATTCTGCCACTACTAAAATGACCTAAAAGAAGTGCCAACAGTAATTCAGAAGTTGTACTTTAAAAACAAATGCTGAACATGAAATTGCAAGAAAAGCTTTTCTGAGAAAAAATCTGACACATTTTGGCAGAGTATATTCATTTTTCTTCTTCCCAATGTCTTGCCAAGTATCTGCTTTGTTATACTGATTTACAAAAAAAAAGAGCAACAAAACTTTTTATAACTAGGCTCACAGAAGGCTTAATCTTTTGGATGAGTTATCTAGCTGTATTTTATTTATACTGCATCTCCCCTTAATGATGATGATTACATGATGCTTAGATTTTTATTATTTTAGAATAGTATTGGTTGCATTTTTTAAAAGATCATCCTTATCTTCCTTCAGGAAATGAAACTGATCATAACCAGGGTGCCAAATGATTTGATGACATCATTTGTTGGTTATTAGGTAGGAGTTTGATGTAACAGTTTGGCGCTTACAATATTCTTTTTCTGATAGTATTATTACAATGATTCAGTAAAGCTCTGATGAGCTCTGAAGAAGATCAGGATTAAGTGAACATAAGGAACCACATTACCTTCTCAGAAGGTAATCTTTTCAGCCCATGGAGCAGGTCATAATATCCTACAGTGCACCTTTTCACAATTTATCTAGAGGAAACACTATTCAAATTCATCTGTTTAATAGAATCTGAATTTACTTTGTTTGATCACTTTAAATATCTCCAAGATAAAGGAATCATGAAATTAAATCAGTGAAAAGAGACCTTCCATCTGCCATATTAGTTGAATGAGGTATTCCTTGACTAGACTATTTTTTATGCTTCAAAATGTAATCTGTGTGGATTTAGATTTTTTTCTCAAAGTTTTCTTCCAAATTTCTAAATGAAGAAAAGTTTTTTCCCCCGAGTGTGGGTGATAGACATGTGATTTTTTTTGTATATATTTTATTAATTTTGTAGGATTAGGATTAGGATTAGGATTAGGATTAGGATTAGGGTTAAGGTTAGGGTTAGAGTTAGCATTAGGGTTGGTTTTTTAAAAAAAAACTAATATTCTTAATATTTAGTAAACAGCATATTGTGTGGGTTCATGTATTTAAAAAACAATAAGTAAGAGTTAATTTCTATATTATCATAATCAATATGCTAGTTAATCACTCAATAGTTTTTTTCTTACTAGTATATATTCAATGTTACATAGTAGATATCATGTTCCTTTCTCTCTAACTCAGAGATTCAAAAAACAAACATAAATTTGTGAAACACTGTTACTCTGACAGTAGTTTATACCTTGCAAAGCATCAGGTAAATAGTCCATTGTCATGTTTCCACATCAGCTATACAGACTTTAGCTACCCTGAGATTTATATATACTTCATATATATAGTGGTGCAGTGGTTAGAATGTAGTATTGCAGGCTACTACTGCTGACTGCCGATTGCCAGCAGTTTGGTAGTTCAAATCTCACCGGCTCAAGGTTGATTCAGCCTTCCATCCTTACAAGGTCAGTAAAATGAAGACCCAGATTGTTGGGGGCAACATGCTGACTCTGTAAACTGCTTAGAGAGGGTCTTAAAGCACTATGAAGCAATATATAAGTCTAAGTGCTATTGCTATTATGCAGATTACCATAAAATTAATCCAATGTACCAGGTTAATACAGCCAGAGACATGGTGGAGGAAACAGGGAGCTAAGATAAACTATTATAAAAGAAGTGTTATCATATTTTTTGGGTGTGTCCAGATCCAAAAATAATTTTCCTTGAAAATGCTATTAAACAGATGTCTTGCAGATATTAAAAACAAGTGAAGCAATACTAAGTAAACAATATAGTAAATACTTTCCAAAAATCAAAAGCATCATCAAAATTATACACATTCAGTAATCTCCACAATTTCATCTGAAAGGCAGGACCATAGTTTAATGGTGTATGTGGGTGCAGTGAAATAAGCTAACATTCACATATTCAATGAAGCTATAACAAAAGTTATGACAAGGAACTTGCATAAAGCTTATATTATGTAGGCTACATACATTATATTATGTAGTCTTGTTTCAGTCTGAATATCCTACAATGAAGTGAGTGTCCACAAAGTTATTTTATCTTAATCGAATGTCTTTCGAGTTGATGAAACTCTAGGATTAGGGTCATCGCTTGTTTGAGATAAGTGCAGTTTCAAAAATAGGTTGGACTTTTTTTTTCAAAAAAATCTGCATTGAAATTGACAATTCAGAGGGTGAACATAAGTGCTGCTGAACTTAGGGCAGTTGAAATTTTTCGAAAAACTGAGGGTAGAGGTTGCCTATATATTCTTCTTCTCACCTGTATAAAATTATGGGTTAGCTGCATACTTGCTGGAATTTCCATGGAAACCACAGTTTTTCATGGATACTGCCAAAAATGTGACAAGGTTCACAAAGTACAGGGAACTACAAGTTTCATTTACAGGGAACTCTAGCAAGTGTAGTAGTCTGAAAAGTGCCACAGAGCACCAGGAAGCTATAAAGAAAATAAAGAAAGAAACTCAAATGGGAAATCCTTTGTTCACTCAGGATATTATTAAAGTAAAAGAAAATATGCAAACAATTAAGGAATCCAACACATTTTTTTCACAAATATGTTCCCTTCTCGGTTCCATGTAAGCAGTTAACTATTGGCAACACTTCAAAATAGCTTCTCACGGTTCTCAAAATGGAATGATACCAGGTGAAAGGGCAGTTGTTATTTCTATGATCTCTCAAGACAGAGAAATTACAGGAATTACAAGTTTCATGTAATAACTTTCTCCTTTCTACTCTTGACTTTCCATTGTGAGTTGTGAAATGTGCTGACAAGCTTAGCCTTCTTATTTGTAGTTGTTATAGAAAATTCTGAATTTGTTTCTTTTTGTAATATTTTTTTTTTTAATAAAGCAAAGTTTCATTGGTGCAATATAGAATGAAAAAGGGAATATGTAAAGAAGCAAAATTTAATACATATGCAAATAGTCCAGACTTTAAATGAAGATCATTAAAGAACATTTAAGACAGTGGTTCTCAACCTTTTTAATGCCGCGACCCCCAACCGGTCATAAGTCGAGGACTAAACCGGTCATAAGTCGAGGACTACCCAACCGGTTGTAAGTCGAGGACTTTCCCTGCCCGGGAGCGCCGCACATGCGTGGTTCCGCCCCCCGCGCCGGCTGAGGCGTAGCTGGCAAGCGGCAGAGACGGAGCAGGCCGACCACCAGCTGGCCCAGCCCAAGGGAGGTAAGGCACCCGCCGGAAAAGGGAAAAAATGGCGGACAGCCTTGCTTGGTGACCCCCGTGAAATGGTCGATCGGCTCCAAATGGGGTCGCGACCCATAGGTTGAGAACCGCTGATTTAAGATCATTAAAGCAAATTGTCACCATTGTTTTGATTATTACAGTATTGATTGAAGTAAGTTTATGTAAGCAGTGTCTATGCCTTGCTTGAGCAATGCATTAATTATTGCTTGCTGGAATACTGAGTCAAAAGCCTTTTCCTAGTCAATGAAAGCCATGCACAGAGGCATAGTGCATTTGTTGTATCTTTCAATGACTTGCTGAACAACCTGGATGTGATCCAGTGTATTGTAGCTACTTCTGAATCCTGCCTGCTCCTTTGGCTCTGCATCATTTAAGGTTTTCAATATTCTTTTTGCTACTATCTTGGTGAAAACCTTGTAGATGACTGAAAGAAGACTTATTGGGCAATAGTTCTTTAAATCATCTTGGGCCCCTTTCTTGTCTTTAAGAGTCACATCAGCATTTTTCCACAGCAAATGACTGGCTTAATTACAGTTGTAAGTTGAGGACTACCTGAACTGTTGTTTTTATAGATAGAGGATTCACTGAATGATAATCAGTATCTCTCCTCATTTTATGTGTGCGTTTTTATAATATATTCCATAATGAATTTGGTTTTGTAATTAAAATATAAAAAAGCTTTAGAAAGCAAAGATCAGAGCTATTATTGTAATCAAAGCGCATTTTGATTCCAGCAGGCATCAGCTGTTAAATTTTGCAACACACTGAATCTTGGCATTCTAATTTTCATTGATTTTTATCTAAGTGCAAGTTCTGAAGAGATGAAGATGAAGGTAGCTTGATGATACAGCAACTATCATTTTGACTACTGCTTTTGTTGCCCAGAATCTTAATTAACACAGAATGAAAATTATTTCCTTCAGTTGCCATCTCTAAAATGGACATTACAGAAACTTAACCAAGAAAGATAACCATTTAATACAAGTACTGTTACATTTAATTTTAATAATTAACATTGTTGAAAGAAAAATCTTCATCAGGGTCCAGTCCAAGCCAGGAATAAACAAAATGGAGACTGCTTTAGAAAGAAGGTTTGTAGTTTATTGAAGAGCAGAGCCAGACAGAAATGAGGCTCTGGGAAAGCTGACTACATGTTGCTGGGGGTGGTGGGTTTTTATACTTTCTGGGGCTCTTGAGGTTGTTTCCTGTTCCTGTTTGAGGCTTTGTATTTCCTGTGTCATATATTTTGACCTGAGTCTGAGTGTGCCTTTTGGTATTGGTGGGTCAATCCTATTATGTCTTTAGGGTTTGGGTGGGGTATATAGATTTTAGGGGTCTTTGTCTTCCTAATCTCATCAGTTTCTTCTAGCTTCCTGGCTCCAACCTTCCTGAATGGATTATGACATCTGCATTTCTAAAAGCTGATTTCTGCTGAGTTTCTGCTTGGGGCTATTAAGAAAAATTGGGCTTGCTTTTCTGCCTTTAAGATCCTTTGGGGAAATATATTCTGCCTTTTTAATATTCCCCCAAATATTACTTTCTCTGGATTCTTCCCACAACATTAATGTTATATTTTTTCATGTCTCCAAAGGAAAACAAAAAAAGAACACATTGATTCTTCTTTCCTCTAGATTGCATAGAATTATGGGTAATGAAAATAGAAATGTGTTCTTAAACATGCATAATCTATATTTAAACATAAATTTCCATGTAGTGTTTTTTAGTCTGGAAAGATTGATTGGCAAATTATCCCTTTGTAAGAAAAAAAAAGGTTTAATTTAGGTTTACTAATGTAGGTTTACTGATGTCCTTATTCTTGCTCAAAGACACCTCACAATCAAGATAACTAACATTCAAATAATGATTAATTGAACATTTAATTAAATGCTGTAGAATGCAGATTAAAATGTTAGTCTAAAGTTTCAGGTCATGTTATCTGAAGAACTTTTTAATACTGATGATGCAGGAGCCTAATTAATATCACTAAGTCTGCTTTGAGAAGATTTTAGAATAATATTCTAATTATGATTCCTTGTTAACAGGATCTTGAAAATCACATTTGCAATGTTGTCTTGGAATATATCATACATCTATCCTACTGCACCAGTGGTAGCTAAAGATGTACGTAGCTCATTGACTTTTGTAATATCTTTGAGCATTTTTGGAAAAATATATATGTATACAGTACATAAAATAATAAACAGAACATTTCAAATAATTTGTTATTACTCTCTTAGCCCATCTGAGGGCAATGATAAATCCTTGTAGGAGGCAAGTAAACTTATAGTACCATGTCCCACTCGTCTCCTGCACCTTTGCTAAGGCCTCACATGATAATACTCTTTAAGTGACTATTTACATAAACAAATAGCATGTCCTACTATAAGGCAGCCAAAATAGTACTCCACAGAACATTCCACTCACACCTCCCTTCTCCCTTCCCTCCCAAAAACTTTACAGGTAAATACATTTAACAAAAGTGAGGAACCTGAGCTATTCCCCCCACACTTCATAGTGCTGAACATAATTCATGAACCCAAAATGCTGGCTAAATCTTAGAGGGGCATGGCAAACTGAAGTACATAGGCCTGTGCAGGAAGAGACCACATAATTCTGATGAAAAAAGTGGCACAGTTAACAAGATGATTCATTTGTTGTGAGGAACACTTAAATATTGAAGAATTCTAATAGCCAGAATACACTTTTTTGTATACAATGCACATCCACAGAAGATTTCAGTTGAAAGAGGCTTTTATACAGTGCAGTCCACATGAAGAAGCCTCTTGCAGTCACTGGAACTCTAAAAGAAAGCCTCAGAAATGATGCCAAGCAACGTGGTTGCATCAGTATTAGAAGTGGGCAAAGGTGTTGCTTAATGAAATTTCATCAAAGTTTAGTATTTCTGTGAAGCTGGACTTGAGAAAAATACAGTGGGATTTCTGGATGAAGACTTGTCTGCCTGGCTGGAAACTTATGTTTGATAGGAATTTTTTTTTTAAAAAAAAACAATAACTAATTAAGGCTCAGAAAATATTAATAATGTGAAGTTTTCAAAAATTACTAGTAATATGTTAAAAAGTGACTTTTTTTCAGGAAAGGAATTTGTGAACATTCTGGGGGGAATAGATTTGGTTATTTCTATCAATCCATTCTATCTATCTATCTATCTATCTATCTATCTATCTATCTATCTATCTATCATCTACACACACACACACACACACACACACACACACAATACTGAATGTCAAAACTGCAACCCTGGCAAAAATGAGTTGAGGTAATTCTTTTTTCCAATAACTAATATTCAAAATACAGGCAAAAAAGTCCAATAATCAGAAAGATACAAGAGAGTATATTTTAAAACTGGATATTCCTCCAAATATGTGCCCTTCAACCACTTATTTTCTGTCACATTCTCTCATATATCCCAGCCTATATCTAAGGTAATTTAAAGTTATTCTCAGCCTTCCACTTTTTTTCCTTTTTTTTTTTTTTTTGTTCTGAAACAAGAGATTGGAATAAGCTGCTATACTCCAGTGATTGGACATGGATCTTCATTAACAAGGAGTTGTTAATTGCAGTTTTGGTGGATATTTGTCCAACCAATCCTAAATAGTTATGCTATCCTTTTGAGGGGTTGATATCATTGTAGTTTTAGCTTAATGCCCAGTTTTAATGGTATTAGTTGCATAGATAGTTATTGTGCACGGTCCAACCAATTCTGGTGCCAAACTAAATTTCTTAGTCCTTGCAGCACCAGGACCATTTATTTCACCCAA
Organism: Protobothrops mucrosquamatus; assembly: GCF_001527695.2. Lineage (NCBI taxonomy): Eukaryota > Metazoa > Chordata > Lepidosauria > Squamata > Viperidae > Protobothrops > Protobothrops mucrosquamatus. The sequence goes on along the minus strand of NW_015386186.1, from coordinate 260,363 downwards.
TGCTTTCCTTTCAGAAATGTGCTAGAATTTTAAGGAAAGAGGCAGTTTGGGTTTACCAGATTTGAAACTGTATTTTGATGCTCGTTGTTTGGTCTGGCTAAAAGAGTGGGTGAATCTCCAAAATAAGTGGCTACTTGAATTAGAAGATCATGAATTAAGATTTGGATGGCATGGTTATTTATGGTATGACAAGGTTAAAGTAAACGTTGATTTCAGCAACCATTTTGTTAGACATGCCATTCTAAGAGTTTGGAATAAACATTCCAAGGTTTTCTATGAAGATGCTTCTTTGGGTGTCCCCCTCAGGAAACTTTTTTAAAGAAAAGAAATGGTGGCAAAGCTGGACTGATGGACTTATGGTAAAATATTATATTTTAATTTTGGTGATCCTATCCTCAAGTCTAAAGAAGAGCTAGAATCAGAAGGATATGTCTGCCACCGGTTTACATACTTACAACTGAAAGAAAGACAAAAATTAGACAAAAAGACTTATGGGATTGACTTTGTTAAAAATGAATTGGAAATCCTACTGTGTGGTAGTGATGAACATATTATTGCTAAGGTCTATAACACATTATTGAATTTAAATTTGGAAAGTGAATATGTAAAGCATTTTATGATTTATTCGGCAAGGAATTTGTTTGAACAATGGGAGAATGTGTGGACAAAAGGTTTAAAATTTATATTAAATTACAGTTTAAAAGAAACATTTTATAAGATGACATACCATTGATATTTAACATCAGATAAGTAATCAAGAATGTTAAAAGGTATTTCAAATGAATGTTGGAAATGCAAATATAAAGAAGGACTTTACATTCCCCTTACGGTGGACATGTGATAAAGCAAAGAAATGTTGGAATAGGATATTAGAATTTTCTAATACAGAAGATTCTTAAAGTGAATGTAAAGATAAAACCAGAAACTTTTCTTTTGGGTTTAATGGAAAAACACTTGGAAAAAAAAGGAACTTTGATGTTACATATGTTGACAGCAGCAAGATTACTTCATGCACAAAAATGGAAGAACGCTTCATTCACCACAATGAATGAATGGTTACAAAAGCTGATAGAGTTAGCAGAGACAGCTAAATTGATGTTTTGATCAAAGAAAAAAAACCACATTTTTTTTTGTTTCTACTTGGAAACCACTTTTGGACTTTATGCTTGAAATGGAAAAAAATGAAACTTTGATTTTGGGTTTTACTGATTAGATAGATCTGTTGTTATAGAAATGGCTAATTTATACTATTGTGTAAAAGTAAAAAGTTGAGGTTTGATGTTACTATATTATTCTATTGCACCAAGGGTCAATCCCTTTTGTTCTTTTTTCCCTTCTTTTCTACAGTTTTCTTTTCCCTTTTCCCTCCGCTGTTTTTCCTATTATTTGCTTTTGTATTTTTGTATTTCATATTATAAATTAATAAAAAGGATAAAACTGGGAAAACAAAAAAGAATTGTGGTAGATTTGTGTTCAGAAACAAGCTGGTCAAAAATTAAAAGATTTCAAGGAAAGACTGCAAGGACCACTGAGAGACCTTGCTCAATCTTAATTGCATCTCCGCTCCTCTATAACCTAAACCTATATTTTGGACAAATTAATGGATGGCTAAACCCACTTTCTAAAATTTACACCATTATGGCACACCCACTTTAAAGCGAATGATTGGGACTGATTTTGCATCTGCAGGTCATGCCTTGTGAAAGGGAAAACAAGGAGAATTCACAAGGCCTTTATCCTGGCCTTCCTTTATCCTGGCAAAATAAATAACTAAGGAGAGTATCATTCATCAGCACCATTACTACAGCAGCATAGTGAATGGCAATGTAGGTAACACAATTTATGCTGCCATATATTTCTGCTAACTCAATGATAACAAGGATATCACTTTAACTCAGTGTTTTGCTAAGTGTAATTTGTGGACAGCAAATAAGCAAAACACTTAGAAATAGAAAATTATAGAAAGGAAAAATGGATTTTATATCCTTTCAGCTCTAAGAACTTTTTTCTAGTCAGACAATAATGGTGGATGAAATCCCACAGGGACACTATCTGAGGATCCAATCTAAACTGAAGAAAATTCATAATCATTTAATAGCATACCAAATTACAATCATAATTAGGCATTTCTACATTTTGCTTTTGGTTATGAATCAGCTATCAAAAACATTTCCCTGAGGCAAGCTTCACACATTAACACTTTCCCTCTTCTTTCCAATTGGCTGGCCTTGAAGTATATCTTAGATAAATCGATAGATGAAAAATGAAAAATAACTTGTAAATAGCTAGCTAATGATAATATGGAGAAGTTTAACACCTAAAAAGAGGCTTCATGCATGGAAGAACAGGAGAAAAAAATGGTGCATATCAGTACATTTTCTCAGCCTGTCAGACTCCTTCCAAAATAACACTCGTTCAACTCTTTGGAGGAATTTAGGAATGGAATACATACACGAGAGAGAGAGAGAGAGAGAGAGAGAGAGAGAGAGAGAGAGAGGAACTGGGATTTATCCTCCATCCTATTTTCTGAAACCAAGACAGAGAGAAAAACAATTCAGCTCAACTCTAATGGTGCAAACTCTGTGGAACACCCTTCCCCTGCAAACAGCAGCAGCATATGTCAAAATATAACACTCACTTCTTTTTGCAAAGACCATTTTAAGTTTGTTTTTCACAGAAAGAAGTCATTAGAGGCTGTGTTGTATAGTTGTTTGTGAAAACATTCGTTTCTACAGCCATAAAAGTCTCTTTTGACACTTAACAGACAACACAAGAGAAGACTGTGTTCTCAGTAGTTTCATTATTCTTAGTTCTCTGAAATCCTCACTGCTTTGCTTTCAAACAATTCTTCAAATGGGAACTACAAGGAGGAAAACACATGATAAGAATAAAGTAGAATAATAATAACAATGAAGAAAGACAGAGGGGCTAATTCTGACTGTACAAGGCCAAATCTTATGAACAAATACAAAGGAAGCCAGAACTGAAAAGATAGCAACAGACAGCAAGTGTCACCTCTGCAATAAAAGCTGAAGAAACAGTGGACCACCAAGAAAAGAAAAGAAAAGAAAAGAAAAGAAGCTAAAGTGCTGTAGGACTTTAGAATTCAGTCAAGTGCCTTCCATATAATATCCCAGATTTAACAATTGTTGATAAGAAAGACAAAAAGTCTGGATATTGGGTATGGGAATACCTGGAGATAACAGAAAAGAAAAGGAAGAACAGGAGAAATTCACAAATGACATACAAATAGAAGCAGAATGGCTATGGAAAAAAAAGCAATGGAAGAAAGCAGAATGGAAAAAGAAAGCAAGATATTATCAATAATGATAGGTGTCTTGAATGCAGTGCTTTTTTTCTTAAAAAAAAAAAGGTGATGGAACTCACACACGTCATACAACCCACCTTGCCTACCCTACAAGGTTCCATCCCAAAAAGGTGCCGGAACTCCGTTCTGGGCGTTCTATGAGAAAAAAAAGCCCTGCTTGAATGTAATCCTAAAATATCTGGAGCACCACTTGAATACCATCAACTTTGACAAAATCATTATCAATAAGTTGCAAAAGGAAGCTGTACTTGAAAAAGCGTACAACCTATATGATAACAAACAATATCTGCCTATACTAGGTCCTTGGGAAAGATAAGTGGATAAAAACATCAAATCCACTCTATATATCTGAGCAATCATCATCCTCTTCCTCGTCATCATGTGACAAATAACTGATATAGCTGTAAAAATTCAATGCCATGAGACACGAATGATCCAGTTTGAGCAGAATCAGCTTCATCAATCAGATTGTCAGAAGAATACTTTGGGGTTCCAACTTGAGCCAGAGTTGCACAAGAACAAATCAAAATGAAATCCAGACACACAGTGAGGAAAGGAGAATTATTTATTCCCCAAAGCAAAAAGTGTTGCTCTTAGGGTTAGGCTACAGAGAAAATGGGGTACAGAAACTTTGTTTTGTAGGGGAACTGGTCCTTGGTGCGGGCTTGGGAGCATGGTTTATGTACTTCCTGGTTCTAGTGTGTGATTCTGTCAAAAGATAATTGTCCTTCCTGGTTAGATGTGCAGATTGAGGTGCTCCTCTCCTGGGCTTTGAACTGAGGTGTGCATTTGGATGTTGCCCTAAGGTTGTGTGAAATCTGGAAAGGAAGATCACCCTGAGATATGTAGATTCCTCCCTAGATGTGATTTATTTTGAGGGAATCTGGCATTTCCCCTTATCCTGAGGGGATTTCTGCTTTCCTGATGGAGCCCGTGAGGCTCCAGTCTAAGTGCCAGGACTGCATATCCACCCTGAGGCTACTGTATATGGTAGTTCAGAATGGCTGCAGGGGTGGTGGTGGTAGTGTATGCAGATCAGAGGTTTTTTAAATTTCTGGCAAGAACATGCGAATTCTACCAGAATATTAAATGGCAATAGAAATTCTAAGTATGCAAAACCAAACAAAAAGAACAAATGTTTGGAAACAACTGGTATCAGTAAAACATTACAATGTTTATAGAAACAAATAATAATGAAGCAGTAGAAGATGAAAATTGGTGTCTGGAAATTAAAAATATGGGCTTATAAACATTTGGAGAGGCAGCTTCCAGAGTGACTGATTATCACCCTTATTATTTTGACTCTATAATCCCACTTTCAGTGATTTTTAAGAATCATAGTCATCAGACAGCAAATAATATTAATAACATCTCACATTTGCTTTATATGATCTGAAATTTTATGGAAAATCAGAAACTGAAATTAAGTTGACAATTGACAAACACTGTTAGAATTTTTACCACAGATATAGCAACTGAATTTGATTTAAAGACGTATGCTACAGTAGAAGTGGGATTGAAATGTCAAATAGCCAAGTACCAGGAACCATCAGAACGAAGCCTACAAGTATGTGGGCATTTTACAAATATGTGGGCCTTCTGAACAGAGCATTTGGGATTTAGATCTACAAAATGAGAAGTGCAAATAATCCATCCTATTATGGGATAATTGCAGGGATTCCTAGATATAGAGGTAACATCTTACATGGATCCTAAAATTTGATCAGTAATTATTACAGGTGGGAAATGGCAAAACCGAATCATAGGGACTAAGGAAGAGAGGAAAGAGGAAGTGACAATAAAATTGCCACTCAAGAGACTGATTTAATCAACATTTATTATTCATTTTATTGAAGAGCTGGCTGTTAGCAATTAAAGGACTAAAATACTAAAAAAGCCAGTGTGCAAATATAAACAGGAAGTTATTTGCACACATGGCTCTGGCCAGCCTGAAGAACCTTTTACTAGCTTTAGCAAGTCTGCCAGTTGTAACCTTTTTTGGAGCAGGGGACAATGAAGACAACTTATACCTTGTGATGTCCCAATTAGATTATTGTAATTTGATTGGTGTTAGGCTAATTCAGAAGAATAACATTTATTCTGCCATGTTTATTTACCAGTAGGTTTATGGTCCCAATTCAAGGTGCTAGTGATATCTATTAAAACCTTCATGCCTCAGGCCCTTATTATCTTCTCTCCATATTTTTTTTTAAATTTAAAATAGAATTAGCCTTCCCTATTAGATCTAGGTATAGAAGGGAAATAATGCTCCAGATCAGGGGTCTTCAAACTTGGCCCTTTTATGACTTGTGGACTTCAACTCCCAGAATTGCTCAGCCAGCATGCCTGGCAGAGGAATTCTGGGAGTTGAAATCCACAAGTCATAAAAGGGCCAAGTTTGAAGACCCCTGCTCCAGATGATCACCTGAAAATAGATCAAGAGGACTAGAATCAGGAAAATATTTTTGCTTTCAGCAACTGCTCATTCTATCTGGAAAAGCCTACTCTTGGAGACAAACATGTCCTCCCCCTTATGCCTTTTAGAAAAATTGAGACAACAGTTTTTAAGACAGCATTTGAGCAGGAAAATCTTACTTAATGATAGCAGTTTATATAAACATAATTTAATAATGTTATTATAAACTCATTTATAATAATTTGTGGAAGTTTTGGTTTCATATGTTGTAAACTGCTTGTCTAGGGTTACGGGCATACAGATGAATATGCACACATGAATAATAATAATAGTAGTAGTAGTAGTAGTAGTAGTAGTAGTAGTAGTAGTAGTAGTAGTAGTAATAGTAATAATAGAGTTGGAAGGGACCTTGGAGATCTTCTAGTCCAACTCCCTGCTCAGGCAGGAAACCCTATACCTTTTCAGACAAATGGTTGTCCAGTCTCTTTTTAAAAACTTCCAGTGTTCGAGCATTCACAACTTCTGGAGGCAAGTTGTTCCACTGATCAATTGTTCTAATTGTCAGGAAATTTCTCTTTAGTTCTTAGTGCTTCTCTCCTTGATTAGTTTCCATCCATTGCTTCTTGTCCTACCTTCAGGTGCTTTGGAGAATAGCTTGACTCCTTCTTCTTTGTGGCAATCCCTGAGATATTGGAACACTGCTATCATGTCACCCCTAGTCCTTCTCTTCATTAAACTAGACATAACCGATTCCAGCAGCCATTCTTTATATATTTTAGCCTCTGGTCCCCTAATCATCTTTGTTTCTCTTCTCTGCACTCTTTCTAGAGTCTCAACATCTTTTTTACATCATGGTGACCAAAACTGGATGCAGTATTCCAAGTGTGGCCTTACCAAGGCCTTGTAAAGTGGTATTAACACTTCACCTGATCTTGATTCCATCCCTCTGTTAATGCAGCCCAGCACTGTGTTGGCTTTTTTGGCAACTGAAGCACACTATTGGCTCCTATTTAAGGGATTATCCACTAGGACTCCGAGGTCCCTCTCACAGTTACTACTATTGAGCAAGGTACCATCTCTACTATACCTGTGCATTTGGTTTTTCTTGCCTAAATGTAGAAACTACCTTTTTTTCACCCTTGAATTTCATTTTGTTAGATAGCACCCAATGTTCAAGTCTGTCAAGATTCTTCTGTATCTTAAGCCTATCTTCTGGAGTGTTGGCTTTTTTGGCAGCTGCAGCACACTGCTGGCTCATATTTAAGGTGATTGTCCACTAGGACTACAAGATCATTCTCACAGTTACTACTATTGATCAAGGTACCACCTTGCTCAATAAACAAACATTATTAGAAATCATCTTAAGAGATCATTCTTAACCTCCAATAATATTTTATTGATATCTATATAGTTATGCCCACACACACACACACAAACAAACACACCTAAGCACAGATGTACAATACATATATATGCATTACTGAAACCTCAATAGTTATGTTTCTGAAGTTGAGTAACTTGCATTTTAATAAATTACAGAATACTAGAATTCATTTTCTATGTTGATGTAGGCTTTTTGAACATTAAAATGGGCAAAGTGTCCGTAGCTAGTTTGATTAGGATACAGTGATCACATATACTAATAGCATTCTCAGAATACCTTTTCTTGCAGTCTAATTATTTCTTGACATCTTTTAATGCATTTTTCAATAACTTTTTGCTGGTATCAATCTCTGATTTGGCCTAGAGCAAAGCCTAATTAAAACTTAGGCCTTATAAATCCCATTACAAACTGCATATTTAATGAAGAGTAAAAGGAGGAAAATCATGAAGAAAATGTAACTCTGATCACAATATTAAAGAAGTTCTACAAAATATGTAAGGTAAGATAAATTACTTTTCAAGTATAGAATGGCAAAAGAATTATTCCCAGTAGAAATTGTGATTGATCTATTTGAAATAATCATAATCATTTTAAATAAGAAAGTATTGTTTTTTTAAAAAAAATGTGGAATCTATTCTTTTCCCTTTCTATTGTGCTAAGTTACATTCACCCAAAATGATAAATATGTCAAGTTCCTTTGAATGAACACCCTTCTTTATATTCTACTATTCTATATGATCCTGTTCAAGATATAATATTTTTAATTAAAATACTTTTCTTTTTTTATATATATAAATATTTTATTGATTTTTAACTATAACAATCTCCCATACTTGGTGTATAGCGTGTCTTGGTTTATATTTTAATAAGAAAAAAAGGACAATAATTAATTAACAATCAATAATGATTAAGTTTGATAATTCCATAATTAATATATTAGTTAATGATATATTTCTTTGATCTTCCTTTCTGCCATTTATATTCTCCTTCTTCAACCTTAACCAAAATATAATTCTTAATATTTTCAATATATAAATGATTAGATATAGGCATTTTTTTATATTTATACAAGTAGTAATAATCTCTATGTATGACATTTTTTCCAGGTTATATTATTCTTATAACCATCATCTCATTAGTTCAGCATGCATCCTATTTTTGTAATTTTTGTTTACGCTTAATTTTTCTTATATTCAATCCAATTCTTATGAGTCATAATTTCTACATATGTTAGTCATCTAACTGTCCAAATTTTCCCATTTAAGTACGTCATCCCAATATTTTATGTCATGCATGATAAAAATACTATACTTTTTATCTGTCTTAGAGTATATAGATATAAGATCCTCTTTAATCAGTTTATACTTCACTTATAATAAAAGTTACATCAACCTGCTATTTTTACATTTCATATATTATGGAACATACTATATTACTTAAATCTCTTATCTCTCTTGTTATAGGACCCCTTTATGTTCAAAGTTCTCTATTCATTTAGCCATATTCAAACAAATGTTTGTTCACATAATAGTCCATCTGGTAGGGCAAGTCAAATCTCTTGTATCTGTCTCTGGTCTTCTTCTTTTGCCGAGTAGTTTTCCATGTTGATGTAATCCACTTACCCGGCGGTTCCTGTGTTTTTACAAATGTTGGGAATACAAAAGATGAAGTAAGTAAAATGAATACTTGATGTCTCCCAAACTTTGATGGTTCTCCTGGTAATTCTATAGTCTTGTTGTATCAGAACCTTGTAGATTTTTTCCTGTTTCTTTTAAATTGTAATTTTTCATTTGTTATTTCATCAATTTGATCAAATTCTTCTAATTTGTAGTCTGTTATCTGATTTATTTATTCATTCGTTGTTATTTCCTGGGTGTTTTTTAATTGAAGATTTAGATTGGAAATATGCTTATTTAAATCACCAAAGTTGTTTCGAATTTCCTTGTGGTTTGAATCTATTATCATTTGTATTTGTCCTAACATTACATATATTTCCTCCTGGAAAGTATTTATCTTGCCTTGAAGTATTACTTCTATAGGTTCTTTGTTTTCCAGACTAAGTCCTTCAGGAGAAAATATTGAATGTGGCGTCATGTCATTTTTTGATATGTATGTGGTATTCATGTTGTCTCTCCCTTCAAATAATCTTTCATCAGTGTTTTAATTCAAAAGTCAATTTATCAGTCAGTCAAAATTACAGTTCAGTATGTTAAGCCACTTTAAATCCCTCCTGTAGATTCTCCTCTAAAAAATTAGCCAAAAGCCAAGTTTTTCTTTTCCATAAACAGTTCTTAGATTTAAGCAACAGTTTTCTTTCAGACACTTTTTAATCTTACAGCTGGCTCTTCCTTTGTTCCCAGCTGTATTCAAGGTTATTTGCAATTCAAAGAACAGCTTTTTCTTTATTTCTAGGCATTCTGCCAATTTCTGAGTCCTTATTGTTAGTATTCTATGCTCTGATTCTCCACTAGATGTCAGCAGTTATTTCTTTTTTCAATTTTTTTAATCAAAAAGTTATTTTTGTTACATATTTTTATAATTCCATCAAAAACTCTTTAGAGTATAATCTTGATAGTTTCTTAGTTCCTAGATTTCTCCAGACTATAGTATTTTAAATCAAATTTTAGTATATCTCTTTCCTCCTTAATATTAATTCGCCACTTCTNTCCAATTTGTTAAAGAGTCTTATAGAAAATTCAGCCAAAGCATGTAATGCGCCAGTTAGAAATAACAAAAGTTCAAACCGGAAATCACTTTCACTTCTTGCTGAAAAGTATCAAATCATCGCCATTTTAAGTTCACTTTTCCACATTCCAACTCAAATACGAGAAGAATATATTGTCCAAGTTAGAGTATAGTCCAAAAGTTAAAAGACAGACTTCCAGGGTCGGATCGTCTGCTTTATACGGAACTCACAGTTATCTTTAGGTCGCAGCGGTGACGGCAGCTTCTAGCTTCGCTTGTAGCGAAGACGTCCTGGATCGCGGAGAATCCCGAGGCTCTGGAGGAGTTCTCACCTACATCGTCCACAAGGGACGACTCGGGAACTCAACTCCTACCTCGGGCAGCTCACCTTTCCCCCTATGCCCAGGGGAAAGGTATCAAGCCGTTTGACAGCTGATGCAGGCTGTCAAAATGGCTTTTATGCAGAAACAGGCGGGAGCAGCAAACAGCTGCGTCCAGCGAAGGCGCCTGCCACCGGAAGTCTGTATATAAGGGAATGGGGATATAGTCCCCTCCCTTCACTTCCAGAAGTTTTCTTGCTTTGGGGATTTTTCTCAAGGATTCAATTAGTAGATAGAGGAAAGAAGATCAATAGTCTCTCCAATTCCAAGCACACTGTTCACCAATGTTCAGATTTGTGCTCTGGGACTTCGGCTGCAAGTAACTTGGGCTAGACGCTGATCTCAAGCTAGCCTTTCTCCTGTTGGGTTCGGAGGGCTTCCCCCAGATAAAATGAAGTGACCGCCATTGCTTCGTGATCAACAGGGTGCCCCTCCTTCACGGTCACCTCTTCGGGGCGACTTTGGACCCATCTTGGCAGGACCAAATTAGCCGTGTGAAGCAGAGGTCTGCTCTCATACAGCCATGCGCTACGAACGCAAAACCGGAAGTCCAATTAAAATACTTTTCTGATGACAAAAAATAAATTACCTGAAAACTATTATTATATGGCAATTGCTGAATATTTTGTTTATTATATATTTGTTACTGTATGTACACACTATTATGTGAAATAACAGTATAACAGAATTCAACATTATAATACATAAAAATGAGAATACCATTTTGTAAAATCAATATTTCACTTCTTCCCTCTCAAATCTTGCTTTATCTTATTGCTTTGCTTTCACTACTTAAATAGTTCTGGATTGGTAACAAGGATTTAATTTAATCTTTTTGAGCTGTCTTCTTTCTCCAACATAGCTTGCCCCAGTATGTGGAAAATCAATATATTGT